>NC_051389.1:36379820-36383777 GCF_015228065.2 Penaeus monodon
ATATTATTAGAACTGACATTAGTCATTGCACCTTTCAACAACTCTTAGCAACTGTTACTTCACTATTGCCACTGGCCAAAGATTCTGGGTAGTGCTACACACCTAACCCAACAGGGAGTAAGGGTCCATGGATTCTCCCATCACAAACTTAATGCCTGGTCACTCATTACAATGGCAAACATACTGGTTGTCACATAAGCTTGTATCATTGTTGTTTCATATGCAATATAAAACACATTATGCTAATGTGTGTGTGTGTGTGTGTGTGTGTGTGTGTGTGTGTGTGTGTGTGTGTGTGTGTGTGTGTGTGTGTGTGTGTGTGTGTGTGGTGTGTGTGTGTGTGTTTGTTTTTTTGTGGTGTGTTGTGTGTGTGGTGTGTGGGTGTGTGTGTGTTGTGTTTGTGTTGTGTGTGTGTGTGTGGTGTGTGTGTGTGGTGTGTGTGTTGTGTGTGTGTGTGGTGTGTGTGTGTGTGTTTGTGTTGTGTGTGGTGTGTGTGTGTGGTGTGGTGTTGTGTGTGTGGTGTGTGTGTGTGTGTGTGGTGTGTGTGTGTGTGGGTGTGTGTGTGTGTGTGTGTTGTGGTGTGTGTGTGTGTATGTGTGGTTGTGTGTGTGTGTGTGGTGTGTGTGTGTGGTGTGTGTGTGTGGGGTGTGTGGTGTGTGTGTGTGTGAGTGTGGTGTGTGTGTGTGGTGTGTGTGGTGTGTTGTGGTGTGTGTGGGTGTGTGTGTGTGTGTGGGTGTGTGGGTGTGTGTGGTGGGTGTGTGTGTGTGTGTGGTGGGGTTTTTGTGTGTGTGTGTTGTGTGTGTGTGTGTGTGTGTGTGTGTTTGTGTGTGGGTGTGTGTTTGTGTGTGGGTGTGCATGCATTTAATAATGTATACATGTAATATTATATTAATCTCAATATATTAGATAGATATGATTGCCTGTCTTAAATAACTTTTTCTCTCCCAATGCATTTCAGATAATTTTGAAAGCAATTCCTATGCTTTTTACCTCACACTCTTTAAATACAACATCAAAAATTATGTAATAATAGTATGATTAACATAATCCATCATATTATATGGACAGCAGTAACAGAGGGCAAGAAAGTCTTCCATTACAAAAGACTAAGCATAATCACATCAGATTTCATTAAATATTTTTAAAATAATAGTATGAAGCAGAGCTATTATAATAAAAATTCCCTGTTACTAGGTATCTTTTGTAAAGCCATTTTCATGAAGTACATCCACAACTTTTCCAGCCAGCTCCCGAACTGATGCATTTGATCCTGGTAGAGCTACTAGCTTTCGTAAAACGTCGTCTACTCCTTCACGTACCAACATGTGACAATACCGCTTACCTGAAAGGAAATACAGATTGCCATCTGAATCGGAATCAGCACTAAAAAAAATCTTACTTCTACCATTTCCATGAAGTGAAACATGCAGCAGTGAAGACAAGCAACTAGAAATCAAATGAATGGTATAATAATCTTTTTCATATGTATGCATAGTACCTTTTCTGATGTTTTTTCACCCCAATTATACCCAACATAAGTCTTAAATTGATAAATTGGATTCCTCATGCAATTTGGTTGAGAAATAGCAACTTGTTTTCCATAAGTTTGATTAGTCTGGCAACCATCCAGGTCAAAGGAAAGTATGTTTTTTAGGACACATGACTACCATGGTTACCATGGTCATTTAAAAAATAATGTAAGTAACTAACTATGGTAGAGCGAAAGTTTATTACATTATTTTTTTAATGATCTTTGACCAGGATGGTTGCAACACTAGACACTTATCGAAAGCAACTATGGGACAGCCATAGTCGTTTTCTTCATGTAAGAATCTGCAAACAGATATGACATTATTTATCTCTCACCATTTGATCACAATCACTGATCAACTGACTACATGGTGAGTGACTGGGGACTGTCGTGTCATTACAAATTTTATTTCAACAGAAATAGAAAAGCTTACTATATCTTGGACTTTCTGAGTACATATACATGATTTGTTTGATTGTTGGTGTATGAATAACAAAATGAATTGATGAAAATATAAATTTCAGAATAAGCAAATGCCATAACCGAACTATATATATAAGGTGAAATTTATACTGATTATCATATGCGATACATACCAACCAGCTACCACTGCCCTTGTTTCAGGAGCATAGACAATCTGACTATAACCTAAGCTTTCAAATCACATAAAACAATATCCATATAATCAATGGTGTATGCATATATATAATACATACATACACACACACATATATATATATATATATATATATATATATATATATATATATATATATATATATATAATACATATATATAAAAAATATATATATATATATATATATATATATATATATCTATAATATATATATAATATATATATTAATATATATATATATCTATATATATATATATTGTATATATATATTATTTATAGTCTAATATATATGTGTGTGTTGTATGTATGTATTATATATATCATCACCATTGATTATATGGATTGTTATGATTGAATTAGGTATATCGATGCTATCTCCTGAACAAAGGCATTATGGTTGTATTATGCATAGATAACAGTAAATTCCAATAATTGTTAGCTTTATTCGAATTTTATTCCAACATGATCAAAAATCAACAATCATGTATATGTACTCAGAAAGTCCAAGATATAGTAAGCTTTCTATTCTGTTGAAATAAAATTGTAAAGACACGACAGTCCCCAGTCACTCACCATGTAGTCAGTTGATCAGTGATTGTGATCAAATGGTGAGAGATAAATAATGTCATATCTGTTTGCAGATTCTTACATGAAGAAAACGACTATGGCTGTCCCATAGTTGCTTTCGATAAGTGTCTAGTGTTGCAACCCTCCTGGTCAAAGATCATTAAAAAAATAATGTAATAAACTTTCGCTCTACCATAGTTAGTTACTTACATTATTTTTTAATGACCATGGTAACCATGGTAGTCATGTGTCCTAAAAACATACTTTCCTTTGACCTGGATGGTTGCCAGACTAATCAAACTTATGGAAAACAAGTTGCTATTTCTCAACCAAATTGCATGAGGAATCCAATTTATCAATTTAAGACTTATGTTGGGTATAATTGGGGTGAAAAAACATCAGAAAAGGTACTACGCATACATATGAAAAAGATTATTATACCATTCATTTGATTTCTAGTTGCTTGTCTTCACTGCTGCATGTTTCCTTCATGGAAATGGTAGAAGTAAGATTTTTTTTAGTGCTGATTCCGATTCAGATGGCAATCTGTATTTCCTTTTAGGTAAGCGGTATTGTCACATGTTGGTACGTGAAGGAGTAGACGACGTTTTACGAAAACTAGTAGCTCTACCAGGATCAATGCATCAGTTCGGGAGCTGGCTGGAAAAGTTGTGGATGTACTTCATGAAAATGGCTTTACAAAAGATACCTAGTAACGGGAATTTTATTATAATAGCTCTGCTTCATACTATTATTTTAAAATATTAATGAAATCTGATGTGATTATGCTTAGTCTTTTGTAATGAAGACTTTCTTGCCCTCTGTTACTGCTGTCCATATAATATGATGGATTATGTTAATCATACTATTATTACATAATTTTTGATGTTGTATTTAAGAGTGTGAGGTAAAAAGCATAGGAATTGCTTTCAAATTATCTGAAAGCATTGGAGAGAAAAAGTTATTTAAGACAGGCAATCATATCTATCTAATATATTGAGATTAATTAATATTACATGTATACTTATTAAATGCATGCACACCCACACCCAAAAACACACCACACACAAAAACCCACCCCACACAAACACACACAAAAACACACACCACCATGCGCCACACCACGCGCACACACCCCGCCCCCCCCACACAATCGCCCCCCACACACAACCCCCCACACACCCACACACACACCACACACACACCACACACCACACACCCC
>NC_051389.1:36383877-36389992 GCF_015228065.2 Penaeus monodon
TACTTATCCTATTGCAATTTGAACCCCACTCCTTAGAATTTTGACATCATTTCACCTTTCTTGTGGAAACTTAAAATTCCACTGACCCCAGATATGAATCATATCCAATGCCAGTTAGATGCGATTTACCGAGAATTCTGCATTACTGCTCCTGGGACATTTATTCCCTCTTCTCCACCACATAAGAAAACTTTGTTTCTCAGACCTCCCTACCCTACTCCCCTATCTTCTATTGAAGACATCCATAAACATGACTCAAGAGAATGATTCACTCCCTCATCCATCCTCTAATCCTTTTATTCGCTCTACATTCAAAGTATCTGCCGATTTCCATCCTCCTTCTCCTCAAGTTTCCCCTACCCCTCTTCCTCCCATTCACCCCAAAAACACCCCATCATCTCCTCCTCAATGTGCATCACCATTCCTTCTTCCTTCCGCATTATCCTCACCATCCCCACTTAGATTCTCACCTGACTCTCTTAACTTAAAACAATGTCTTTCTGTGGATACCTTCCCTCCTCACATTCTTCCCGATACTTCACCATCTTCCCTTTTCCATATTTCATTCTCAGGATTCTTCTCCTATTCCCACAACTATCGTTTCTTACAGTATTACTATTTGAATGTTCATAATAGCTCTTTTGCAGTTTTCCCATACAGAGTTACTACCCCTTCTTCAAATACATACTCTCCATTTGATATGATCGCCATATACCATTAACCACATCCTTTTACAAATCCTCACTGTATTCCATTTGCTCCCCACTATTCCCTTATCACTAATATTCCAACTACACCGTTTTAGAATCATCGAATCTAATACATCTTATCCTGATCGTTAACTCATTTCCACCTTGTTCAACACAAAGCTCTACCATAGTGCTATATGAAATATGATGTCTAGCACATTTATTTCTTCTGACCGTTAACCATTACTCCCTTAACTCCTTTCCCTTCTAACAACCTTTACCTTATACTGTACCCCCATCAGCTCCCTCTCTCTGTCCTTTTCACTACCATACTGTAACTTTACCATCATCATTAACTAATTCCTAAACCTTTTCGTTACTCTCCCTTACCATAGCACCGTATGACCTTTGGTATCATATATCACTGTATCTCATATCGAATCTCATCGGGGCCTGGGGACGTCCCTCTGCAGGCTTCTATGGCTTGGAGAAACTTATTCATTGTTTGGTTTATTGTAATCCAAAGCATATCCTGTGGCAGAGTGTATAGGTTTGAGCTCAGATGCTTCCTTGGGGGTCAGGAATGCGGTGTGGTAATTGTCTGAGATGCTTGTATATTAGAACTGCCTGACGAGTGCACTGGAAATGTCTCTAGGTGACTGTAAATTTGTACCCAGGTGAATGATGTTTTTAATTTTTATTTTCTTTCTTATTTTATTAACTTGTGATATTGGTGTATTGCTATTTATTGTAGACAAAGCTCTTCCACGAGTCTCTTCTAGCTTGTCTTGTTCAACAAACCTTAGCTGTTGCTAGTTTGTAATTGCAAAAGTTTTGGTTATTGATATTTTTGAAAAGGTTGCAGGCACTATTACGTTCATACAGCACCCTATGGCAGTATACTGCATCTAAGATCGGATTCTGAATATTGTTTACTTTATCATCAGTGGTTTCTCCAACAACTTCGAGCTTGAGTCCTTGTGAAGGCGACCGAAGTCTGCCCTTTTCACGTTCAATTTAGATGCTGAAGGCGTTCTTGTGTCACATGAATATTCATAAAAAACAGGAAGGTGATCGCTTCCCAATGAGTCGTCAGTGGTGTGACACAGGTACTTTGCTGCTATTGTTGAAGAGACCGGAAATATGTCAATAAAGCTTAAAGTATTGCTATTATCGTCCACTCGCGTTGGACTACCATCATTCAGAAGCACTAAATCATTAATTAACTACTTACTTACCTCTACCAGCCACATTGAAATCACCTAAAACTAATTTATTTTGTGGCAGACTATCCTGAGGAGCAAAGACTTCATCATTAATTACCACATTATCAAGTACGTGCTAATTATTTTTACTTTGTATGGACAAACTCAAGTAGAATCAATAGGACTTCAGTAAACGGGAAGCTTTGGTGGATGTACACTCGCTCTAAAAAAGTATCTTTACTTGGTAGTATATGAAACCGAAACGATCGCTGGGAGTTTATTCGGAAAGGTTGGTACTACTGGTTTTCAAGGCTCGGAAAGATGAAGCTTGGCAATGTGTTCATCTAGTGTTTCATAGTTGATATGGCTAGCACCTCGTATCATGCCAATATTAGGAATGGTGATTTCATTGATCACTCATAGCATCATAATTACACTTTACTCTGAGGGATTATCTAGAGCCGAAATATCAAGAAGATTGGGTATTTCGAAGCCAACCGCGTCTCTGTGGATCCAGCGACACCAAGCAACTGAATCCACCAGAGACAAGGCCAGAAGTGGGCGTCCTAGATGTACGAAGGAAATAGAAGATCAAGTAAATGTTATTCAGAACTGTAAATCAATGTGGAGATCGAAAGACTGGAAGCTTGCATAGAAGTGCATGGATATCATGAGCTAATTAAAAACTATTTGATACTCTTACAACACCCTTACAACTGGACTGGATCTGAGAAGGGGGTGTGGCTGGTAATTAGTTGCTACGCCCCCTTACTGTAAATCATTTTCTACTGATTTATTTTATTATATTTTTAAAACAATCCAAAACTGCTGTAGGGATGCAGACCCCTTTTGTCTGCTGCAACATCCGACGGGACTTTACAGCATTACGCTGTAGCACATCAGAAACAGTTGAGCTGCTTGAGTGGATGCATAGCAATCGGATCAGGGAGTTAACGGATATCAGGCCGTGGTGTTCCCCGATCTAGAACATTTTACCTCTTCCAGGATAACAGCCCCATGCACACGAGCAGTGTTATGAAGGCGTGATTCGGCAGCACCCGAGATTAGGCTGTGCCACATCCACCTAAATGGGAGATCTCAATCCATCCCATTGAGAATATTTACATAGCCACCATAGGCAGAGACTTCCCACAAGACATATTCACAATCAGCATATCATCGTTGCTCAAGCAATTATAGTATGGACGCCAATTAACAGCGGCGTTAGTGGCATCCATACCATGTAGACATACCAGTGTTCACCAAGCTAGTGGCGGTAACAGGAAATATTAAAAGTTCTTGTGAGCAACACGAGATGGACTTCAGGCGGATAATGAAAGTGGCCTTGGCTTTCGGCTTTATTTGCTTCAAAATGAGTGAATGCAGGCTGGACTCCTGCCGAGGTATGGAGAATGTCCCCTTTTTATTCAGCATCTCCTTTCTGGGCGGTCCTTGCTTTCGCAGGCTGGAGTGTCAGATTTATCTGAGGGGGAGATGTAGGTCATCAGGTAGGTCCTTAGGTAAAGCAGGCTCAGGAGTGGAAGGTGCGAAGTGGCTGTTTCCTGTGATAAGGTAGACTCAGGAGGGCTGCGGCAATAAAGCGCAGCCTTTGATCAGCCTGGCACTGATGTGTGGAGTGCCACCTTCCGGATGTTGTCTATATCGCTCGACCATTTACAAGGTTGCAAGCAGTCTGCAACATCTGTAATGCTGTAATAGCGGAGGATTACCTGTGACAAGGCCTGTGGCCACTGGTAGACAGGTCCCTCTTGTGCTTGTCATGTAATAGGCAGGATGTTAAGGTTGCCATGGACATCGACTGCTGGTTCCGAGTGGTAGAGAGCGCATCTATGGCCACTATGGCGAATTCCAAACCTGTACATGACCAGATGGTGGTGGGGGCGGAGGGTTAGTTGTTACCTTGTTTTATCCGTTCACTGAGGCGATGAATGGTGCCCTTTACAATAGATGAAGAAGGAGAGAAAGAAGGTGAGAATGCAAGAAGTGTGATGTAGACAGGGTAGCCATAGCTAGTGTGTTGTGAGTCAAGGAAGAGCATAGGTATATCATTTGCTGGTAGAAGAAACCCGGGAAGGCTTGATCTTGGAAAGGGACGCATGTTGCTGGTATGGTAATTAAGTGGGGAGTTGGCAAGTGTGGAGGTAGTACAAATGTGTTTGTGATAAGTGTGTCATTTGTTTTATCATGGCACTTAATAGTTACGGTTGTAGCTTAGAAGAAGTGTAGGAGCGACACATCTGTTAAGAACAGGACAAAAGGGTATGACGAAAGAGGAATCTCGTCAAAAGTGCATTGGGAGTGTATGTTGATATTAGACATGAGAATACGTGAAGAAGATGGAAGGTTGTAATTGGTCTGCGGTAGGGTGTGTGTAGCATTCGAAACGACAGGGTGATGGTCTGAGACACCCATCAAGAAAGTCAGGGGGATGGAATGTAGAGGGACTGACCATGCAGGGATAGGATGATTGTGGGGGCAGAAGAGAGGACACACGGGGTATTAGATTATGAGGAAAGGGGTGTATGCGTTATGTTTGAAAGTATTTTAGGGTAGAGGGGTATGAGGAAGGACAGGTCACGGGGTATCAGGTAGAACGTAGGTAGTTATAGAAGAGTGTTGTGTTTCCAAAGGGTAAGTCATAGAGGTGACCCTGCTTATGAAGTTAAGCATATAATGCGGGGATATTATCCCTGGAAGGACCTCACCTCGAGTGGCCATTATTAGGTCCGTACTGAAGCGCTCTACATCACTCATGAAATTACATACAGCTGATAAGAAAATACGCTAATACCGAAGTGGGTGAATCTTTGCATGTTAGTGATATCCTTGGACAAGATTTGTAACTGTTCTTCAATACTAGAGCATAAGGTGCAGAGTGACTTAGTGTTTTTACTAATGTTATCTAATGCATGAACCGAAGAGTCAAATCACGTTATAGAGGGATAACTGATATTCAGCAAGACGGCTGTTAAGGGTGTCTTCGTCGATGACACTAAAGAATGCATGTGCAAAGTTTCCAGTTGCATTTATAAGACCACGGCGAGGGCGTGAATGATTGCTGGTAGTGAATTTACATCTATTGTGGCATTTAGGATGTGAGTGAGAAGCTCTTTCTGTGTACCATTTAAAATCTTATCATGATAGATGTGTGATCTTAGCTCTGTGAGCTTGGCATGGCGAAATATGGCAAGTGAAGAGAATAATAAAGGAGTGAGTATTACAATTATCTCTACACGATTAGTGACAGGGAAGGTTACACCAAGGTCCTCTATAATGGCACCAGGCTGTTCCATAGCTTCCCCTTTGGGGATGGGCGCCACAAACAGCGAGAAGGGATAGGAAGAGGACGGGACTCATCTGCAAGCATAGAGGACTTTGGAGTGAAGGTGAGCACTGCTACCAGAGACCACTCTACAAAAATACTAATTAGCAAGCTTCAGTTGGTCAAAGTGGAGCCATGTCTGTGACTCCTCCTTCAAGCTCCTACAAAGTGCCCTGTTATTGCAACACTGTAGTACCCTGTAGGGCCATCGAAGATAGGGGCTAACCTGGGCATAGGAGAGTTTGTGCACTTTATGATCTGAATCTTATGTTGGTCATCATAGTTAGGTACTGGCTTCCCATCTAAGTGCTCATAAGAGAGTTTTTTGTCAGTACCAAAGAGCAGGAAGTTAGGTATGTCACCCAGCAAAGAATGATAATTGCAGTTAACAACTGACTGTACAATGGGTAGATAGAGGTCCCAGTCATAATCGTGTTCAGTAATCATAGTTCTCATCAAGTTGAAGATGGACTTGTTCAGTCTTTTTGTAATACCATTGGGGCCTGTGCTCGGTATGGGAGGATATTAACCTTCTTGACGGGGCATTAAGTCGCATAACTGTGAGAGGATGTTATAACAAATTCTGTTGCATTATCACTGCTGAGCTGCTGAGGGGACTGGTATCTGCATATGATATTGTCTTGTCTTGTAATACCAGTTGAAGGGAGGGAATGGGAAAGGGTTCAGGAATAATCAATTTGTTTAGTTGATAACAGGTCTCATTGTCCCATCTTTCTTCGATACAAGTAGCATTGGAGCTGACCAGGATTGAGCAGAGTGGTGACTATGAGGGATGCGATAATTGAAATATAGACAGATTAGTCTTGCCAAGGGCCCCGAGGGGCTCAGAGAGGATACCGAGAGGTTTCATGAGGGGG
>NC_051389.1:36390092-36392592 GCF_015228065.2 Penaeus monodon
ATTAAGACTTTTGCACAAATCTAAATCAGGTCTGATGATACCAGAAAACTGATTATTAACCTATACAGTAAGTTTCTTAGTTTTCAATAGACCATAAAATTTAAAGACCATAAATCTCCATTCAAAGACATGCATGTCATTACAAAATGCAACAAAAGAATATAGAAGAAGAAGAAGTAGAAGAAGAAGAAGAAAAAGAGAATAACATCCTTCTGTAACATACTTTTGCTCCAAGGAGGGCAGTCTGAGCTGTTGATATTTTTGCAGCAAGAATGGAACAAATGGCAACAGCCATTCTGTCAGTTGAGCTATCACTGAAGGTCAGAAGACAGTCCAACACGAGGCGTGCACACCAATACTTATCAAATGAAACCTCATGAAGAATGCGATCACAACACAAAGTTAAGAGTCCATTTTTCTGTAACTAAAAAGAGAAGACAGAAGAATTAGGTGCCAGTCATATGAGCAATTTCTCCCTAACAATTCCTTGGTCAGGGTCTAGTTATACCTTGTCCCTGATAACAAACACACACTATTCCTCAAATGAGCTTGTGTACAAATTTCAGAATCAAACCAAAATATAAGATATCTTAATTGTCAACAAGAAAGTAATATGTGTGAAGTAATTTTGTATTTCCTACAAAAACAAATCATTCATCAGACTGATTTAATTTTATTGAAAATATATAGATATTTATAAAAATGTGTATGTGCATATATATATATATGTATATATAAATTTGTAAATATATATATACATACATGCATATATGCATATATATATATATATATATATATATACATATATATGTAACACACACACATAATATAAATTTACACACACACACACACACACACACACACACACACACACACACACACACACACACACACACACACACACACACCCAAACCACACACACACACACACCACACACACACACACACACACACACACACACACGCACACACACACACGCACACACACACACACACGCACATACACACACACACAAACAAACACACACACACAAACAAACAAACAAACAAACACAAATATATATAAATATATATTATCTATATGTATATACATGTATGTTCATGTATATAAGTGCTGTATGATAAACTCTTCTTCTTTTTTAGTGTATTCCCCCCAAAAATGACGTTGAGAAACCTGTTCTTGAGCCATTTCGTGCTCGGTCTTGGAGTCTGCTTCTTGGTGCTCTATTCGGAAGCCTTTTCAGTTATCATCAGCCCCAACAGCACCAACGCAGCCATCCAAGAGGTGCTGAATGACCACCTGGTGTACTAGGAGGCCGCCCCCCTCGCCTTCTTCTTCCGGAGGGCCATCTTCTCTCCCATCAACATCCCCAAAGAAGCTTTCCTTTAGATAGGCCTTTGCGAGCATTTCTTCCATCGAATAGAGACAATGGATAGCTACTTGGCCAAGCAGGCGCTTCTTGGCCAACCAGGCGCTTCGGCTGCGCCGTGCTTGGGCTCTGCATTTTGACAACCTGCGCATATGTCTTCCGCCTCTTGGCCTGCCCTGCGGTGTCACCGAAGCAGCAGGCTCCTGCAGGGTCAGAGCCAGAGATGATCTACATAGACGCCAAATACCGTCCCTTCTCATCCATGTTGCTCATGTTTGGTTCCATTGTCATCACCACGTTCCACATTTACATTCAAAAGGCAACAGTTCAACGACGCCTTTTCGCTCGTCGGCAATGATTACAAGGTGCTGATGGAAATGATTCGCATGTAGTGTTTTTGAGAACACCCGATGCATAACCTCGTCGGCTTCAGAATGTGGATACTTGGCCAGTTCTTTCTCGTGGCAATGTTTGCACTCCTTCGCCAGTGTGTAAGGATGGTGTGCTACATTAAAAGCATGTTTTGTTTGAAATGTAATGTAATTAGCGCCTGATTATAGTGAGACCGTAAAGACGCAAGAATATCTCACCTAAACAGGTGTGTGATGTGAAACGAGATGAAAAATAGGGAAGACTTATAAGTGAACTAACAGTGAATAGAGGGTGGTGGCCGAGTGGTTAGAGCATCGGACTCAAGATTGTCACAACGGTAAACTGAGTTTGAGGGTTTGAGTCACCGGCCGGAGCGTTGTTCCCTTGGGCAAGGAACCTTGATTGCCTACCTAGCCACTGGGTGGCCAAGCCAGCCCAAGTCAGTGCTGGTCTCAAGCCCGGATAAATAGAGAATAATTACCTAAAAAGGTAACATCGGCACTCTCCGTGGAAAGGAACTGGGGACCCTACCACGTACTCATTCCAATATCATCACAACATGAAAACTACAATTAACCCTTTCCCAACGGGTAGTATTCATGGTGGCCCGGGCCTCGCTGCTGGGGGCTTATATCGTCGCCCTAGCATGTGCAACCACTAATACCAATTACCAGCATCCCATGCCGTTTCTTCGTAATACTACGAGCATATGTTGTATTTTCAGTTTTCATTATTTTCTAAAGTCTCTACTTGCCATA
>NC_051389.1:36396687-36446529 GCF_015228065.2 Penaeus monodon
TTTTTTATTACCATTTGAATTTTCATAAACTCTTTTGCAGTTTTCCCATACAGAGTTACTACCCCTTCTTCAAATACATACTCTCCATTTGATATGATCGCCCATATACCATTAACCACATCCTTTACAAATCCCCACTGTATTCCATTTGCTCCCCATCTATACCCTTATCACTAATATTCCAACCTACACCGGTTTTATAATCATCGACATCTAATACATCTTATCCTGATCGTTAACTCATTTCCACCTTGTTCAACACAAAGCTCTACCATAGTGCTATATAAAATATGATGTCTAGCACATTTATTTCTTCTAGACCTTTAAACCATTACTCCCTTAACTCCTTTTCCCTTATAACAACCTTTACCTTATACTGTACCCCCATCAGCTCCCTCTCTCTGTCCTTTTCACTACCGTACTGTAACTTACCATCATCATTAATAATTCCTAACCTTTTCGTTACCTCTACCTACCATAACACCGTTTTGACCTTTGGTATCATATATCACTGTATCTCATATCGAATCTCATCGGGGCCTGGGGACGTCCCTCTGCAGGCTTTCTATGGCTTGGAGAAACTTATTCATTGTTTGGTCTTTATTGTAATCCAAAGCATATCCTGGGGCAAGTGTATAGGTTTGAGCTCAGATGCTTCTTGGGGGTCAGGAATGCGGTGGGGTTTAATTGTCTGAGATGCTTGTATATTAGAACTGCCTGACGAGTGCACTGGAAATGTCTCTAGGTGACTGTAAATTTGTACCCAGGTGAATGATTTTTTTAATTTTTATTTTTTTTCTTATTTTATTAACTTGTGATATGGGGTAATGCTATTTATTGTAGAGACAAAGCTCGTCCAGAGTCTCTTCTTGCTTGTCTTATTGTTCAACGAGCTTTTGCTAGTTTGTAATTGCAAAGTTTTGGTTATTGATATTTTTGAAAGGTTGCAGGCACTATTACTTTTCATACAGCACCCTGTGGCAGTATACTGCATCAAAGATCGGATTCTGAATATTGTTTACTTTATCATCAGTGGTTTCTCAACAACTTCGAGCTTGAGTCCTTGTGAAGGCGACCGAAGTCTGCCCTTTTCACGTCAATTTAGATGCTGAAGGGCGTTCTTTTGTCACATGAATATTTTATAAAAACAGGAAGGTGATCGCTTCCCCAATGATCGTCAGTGGTGTGACACAGGTACTTTGCTGCTATTGTTGAAGAGACCGGAAATATGTCAAAAAAGCTTAAAGTATTGCTATTATCGTCCACTCGCGTTGGACTACCATCTTCAGAAGCATAAATCATTAATTAACTACTTGGGGGTTACCTCTACCAGCACATTGAAAACACCTAAAACTAATTTATTTTGTGGCAAAACTATCCCGAGGGGCAAAGGGCTTCATCATTAATTACCACATTTTCAAATACGTGCTAATTATTTTTACTTTGTATGGACAAACTCAAGTAGAATCAATAGGACTTCAGTAAACGGGAAGCTTTGGTGGATGTACACTCGCTCTTAAAAAAGTATCTTTACTTGGTAGTATATGAAACCGAAACGATCGCTGGGAGTTTATTCGGAAAGGTTTGGGACTAGTTGTTTTCAAGGCTCGGAAAAGATGAAGCTTGGCAATGTGTTCATCTAGTGTTTTCATAGTTGATATGGCTAGCACCTCGTATCATGCCAATATTAGGAATGGTGATTTCATTGATCACTCCCTAGCATCATAATTACCTTTACTCTGAGGGATTATCTAGAGCCGAAATATCAAGAAAATTGGGGATTTCGAAGCCAACCCCGTCTCTGTGGATCTAGCGACACCAAGCAACTGAATCCACCAGGGGACAAGACCAGAAGTGGGCGTCTAGATGTACGAAGGAAATAGAAGATCAAGTAAAGTTATTCAGAACTGTAAATCAATGTGGAGATCGAAAGACAGGAAGCTTGCATAGAAGTGCATGGATATCATGAGCTAATTAAAACTTTTTTGATACTCTTACAACACCCTTTCAACTGGACTGGATCTGAGAAGGGGGTGTGGCTGGAAATTAGTTGCCACCCCCCCTTACTGTAAATCATTTCTAAATGATTTATTTTATTATTTTTTTTTAAAACAATCCAAAACTGCTGTAAGGGATGCAGACCCCTTTTGTTCTGCTGCAACATCCGAAAGGGGCTTTACAGCATTACGCTGTAGCACATCAGAAACAGTTGAGCTGCTTGAGTGGATGCATAGCAATCGGATCAGGGAGTTAACGGGTGTCAGGGCCCTGGTGTTCCCCGATCTAGAACATTTTACCTCTTCCAGGATAACACCCCTGCACACGAGCATGTTTGAAGGCGTTTTGGGCAGCACCCCGGATTAGGCTGTGCCAATCCACCTAAATTGGGAATCTAATCCTCCCTTTGGAAATTTTACATACCACCATGGGCGAGATTTCCCCACAAACCATATTCAATCACATATCTCTTTGCTCAAGCAATTTAGTAGGGGACCCAATTAACAGCGGCGTTAGGGGCTCCATACCATTGACATCCCAGTTTTCACCAACTATGGCGTAACGGGAAAATATTAAAAGTTTTTGTGAGCAACACGAGAGGGGACTTTGGGCGGAAAATGAATGGCCTTGGCTTTCGGTTTTAAATTTGTTTCAAAATAGTAAATGCAGGCTGGACTCCTGCCAGGTATGGAAATGCCCCCTTTTTTTCACATCTCCTTTCGGGGGCGGTCCTTGCTTTCGCAGGCTGGAGTGTAGATTTATCTGAGGGGGAGTGTGGTTCATCAGGTAGGTCCTTAGGTAAAGCAGGCCAGGAGTAAAGGGTGCGAAGGGGGCGTTTCCTGTGAAAAGGGTAGCCAGGAGGGCTGGGGCAATAAAGCGCAGCCTTTGTCAGCCTGCCTGGGGGTTTGGAGTGCCACCTTGGGGATGTTGTTTATCGCTCGACCTTTTACCGGGTTGCAAGCAGTCTGCACATCTGTAATGCTGTAATAGCGGAGGATTCCTGTGACAAGGCCTTGGCCACGGAAAGCACCCCTCTTTTGCTTGGGCATGTAATAGGGAGGGTTTAAGGTTGCCATGGGCTCGACTGCTGGTTCCATGGGAGAGCGCATCTATGGCCACTATGGGGGAATTCCAAACCTTCATGACCAGAGGTGGTGGGGGGGGGGTAGTTTTACCTTTTTTTATCCCTTTTACTGAGGCGAGAAAGGTGCCTTACAATGAGAAAAGGAGAGAAAAAAGGAGAATGCAAGAATGTATGTAGACGGGGACCAAGCATGTGTTGTGAGTCAAGGAAGGCATAGGTATTCATTTGCTGGTAGAAGAAAACCCGGGGCTTGATTTTGAAAGCCATGTTGCTGGTATGGTAATTAAGGGGGGGTTTGCAAGTTGGAGGTAGTACAAATTGTTTTTGATAAGGGGGGCATTTGTTGTAATGGCATTTAAATATTAGGTTGTAGTTTAGAAAAGGGGTAGGAGCGAACATCTTTTTAAGAACGGAAAAAAGGGTATGACAAAGAGGAATCTCGTAAAAAGTGCATGGGATGATTTGATTTTTTACATGAGAATACGTAAGAAAGGGAGGTTGAAAATTGGTCGCGGTAGGTTGTGTGCATTCGAAACACAGGGTGAGGGTTTGAGACACCCTCAGAAAGTCAGGGGGGGGGAATTGGGGACTGACCAGCAGGGAGGGGAAGATTGGGGGGGCAAAGAGAGGACACACGGGGTATTAGCATTATGAAAAAGGGGGTGTATGCTTTTTTAAAATGTATTTTGGGGGTTAGGGGGGGTAGAGGAAGGACAGGTCACGGGATCAGGTAAGAACGTAGGTTTTTATAAAAGAGTTTGTGTTTCAAAGGTAAGCAAGATACCCGCTTATGAAAGTTTGCATATTATGGGGATTTAAACCGGGAAAGGGCCCTCCCCTCGGGCCCCCATTATTGGGTCCGTCTAAAGCGCCTACTCACTCAGAAATTCTACAGCTGAAAAGGGAAAAACGCTATACCAAAGGGGGTGACCCTTTGCATTTTGGGGTGATATCCTTGGAAAAGATTTGTAACTGTTCTTATACTAGAGCATAAAGGGGAGAGGGACTTATTTTTTACTAAAGTTTTTCTAATGCATGAACCGAAGAGTCAAAAACACGTTATAGAGGGATAAATGATATTTAGCAAGACGGGTGTTAAGGGGTCTTCGTCGTACATAAAGAATGCAGTCAAATTTTCCAGTTTCATTTATAAGACCACGGGAGGGCGTGAATGATTGCTGGTTAATTTACTCTATTGGGCATTAGGATTGAGTAGAAGCTCTTTCTGGTTTCCATTTTAAAAACTTTCATGATGATTTTTATCTTTGTCGGAGCTTGGCATGGCGAAAAATGGCAAGGAAAAAGAAAAATAAAGGAGTGAGTATTACAAATTTTCCTACACTTAGTGACAGGGAGGTTACACCAAGGTCCTCTTTGGCACCCGGCCGTTCATAGCTTCCTTGGAATGGGCGCCACAAAAAGCGAGAAGGGATAGGAAGAGGACGGGCTCTCTGCAACATAGAGGACTTTGTAAGGTGAGACACTGCTACCAGAGAACCCTTAAAAGTACTAATTACAAGCTTCATTTTGGGCAAAGTGAGCCCCTGTCTGGACCTCCTTCAACTCCTACAAAGTGCCCGTTTTTGCAACACTTTACCCCGTAGGGCCACGAAGATAGGGGGTAAAACCGGGCATAGGAGAGTTTGTGCACTTTATGATCGAATCTTATGTTTGGGCATCTAGTTGGTACTGGCTTCCCATCTAGGCTCTAAGAGATTTTTTGTCAGTACCAAAAGCGAATTAGTATGTCACCCAGCAAAAAAAATATTTCAGTTAAAACGACTGTACAATGGGTAATAAGGTCCCAGCATATCGTTTCTAATATAGTTTTTCATCAAATTTAAGTGGACTTTTTCATTTTTTTTGTAATCCATTGGCCCTTCTCGTTGGGAGGGTATAACCTTCTTACGTGCATTAAGTCGCATAACTGTGAGAGGTTTATAACAAAATTTGTTGCTTTTCAATGCTGAGGCTGTGAGGGACTGGTTCTGCATATGATATTGTCTTGTTTTGAAATACCATTGAAGGGGGAAGGGAAAGGGGTTTTTCGGAAAAATTAAATTTTGTTTATTTATAACGGGTCTCTTGTCCCATCTTTCTTCTACAAGTAGCATTGGAGCTACCGGGATTGAGCGAGGGGTGACTATGAGGGAGGGCGAAAACTTAAAAATTAGACAGATTATCTTCCCAAGGGCTCGAACTCAGAAGGATACCCGAGGTGTTCAAAAAGGGGGGGAAGGTGACTCCCCAAATGGCGGGGTTTGAGTGGTCCCGTGAAGGCGGTGGTGGTAATTCCATGATTTTTCCCTTTGCTATTCTAATCAATCCCCGGGATGGGGGGTTGGGGAATGACCCCCCTTCAATATGAATAAAATGCTGGCAAGATAGCATCCCCCTTTAAAACACAAATCCTTCTGGAAAACCCAGCGCACCTCGTTTCACTTTTTAAAAACACTGATTTCTTTATTGGGGTCTGGGGGCGTGCTTGGGTGAGGTAAAGGGGTTGGGTTGGTGTTTGTTGAGGGGAATTTTGTTTCCAGTTCTATGGTAGATATTGAGTCGTTGCAGTTTTTACTTATGGAAGGCCTTTACCCCGAACTTTTGCTTAGCTAAAAAGAGGAATTTATCTTTAAAAACTTAATTTTTATTCTTAGGACATGATAAAACCTGTACCCCAAAAAAACCCCCTGGCCTAGGAGAACTCAGAACAATAAATGGGAAGAAACGAAATGGTAATACATGCTCCACCCAGTATTCTCTGGGTAAATTCTCGGGTTTCAAATGAAGCCTATGTTTGGCTCGTGATATTTCGCAAATATTTCCTGTTAAAAAAAGCCTCTTTGGGAAAGCCAAACCAACCTTAATGTTAAAAACAGAGCCACAGCCAGGCTGGGGAGGGTTTTATGAATTTTATAAAGGCCCGGCCACTTCATTACCAAACTTTACAGACCCCCCTGGGGACAAAAAAGGAACGGAAAATCTAGGTCAAATAACATTTTACAAAAAAAAAAAAAAAAACCTGACATATATGTTATATTACCATATAATATGCATTTTTAATTTAAAAAAAAAAAACACACACAAACACCCAAAAAACAAAAACACAAAAAATAATAAAATATATATATATTATATATATATTTTTATATATATATATATATATTGGTGTGTGTGTGTGTGTTATATATACATACATTAATATAATATATATATAATTTTATATATATATATATTTTTATTATACATATAAAATTTTATAAAATATTATATAATAATTTATATTATTTAAAAATATAATAAATTCCCCTTTTTTAAAATATTATATATATATATATTATAATAATGTAATTAATATATATATATAATTTTATAAAAATTTTATTATATTATATATATGTATGTATATTATTAAAATATATATATATATTATATATAAAATATAAAATTATTAAACCGTATTCATATGTACACAACTATTGTATTTATATGGTGAGAGCAACAAACACCGAGGTTGGGAATCAAAAATTTTTGGAATTTTTGTCACTCAAAAAAAAAAAACTTTATGCCTTTCGAAAAGTTCTTGTCATTTTCTAATTCTAAACACATATCATTACCCCCTCATATATAGTTTTAAAATCACATTTACTTTTTCACCCATTACAATGGAGGTGAAAACAAGCCCTATACAGCTATAAAATCATAAAATATTGTTTTTCTTCAGAGACAGCTTTCCAAAAAAACTCAATCTTTGTAGAATTTTTCAATTATTTCAACAATCGTCATCTTTAAAAACTGACCTCTCCACTACACTTTTAACATCTACAAAATATTACCAAAAAAAATTTCACTCCAGAGGGGGGGTGTAAAATTTGGGAATTTTGGGTAATGACATGGCGACTCCGCCTCCACCCCACCCTTATTTCTTCCCAAAAAAATGGTATTTCTTAGCAAAACGAATTTGTCAGAGAAGAGGGGGGTTAAATTTCTTTCTTGGAACAAAAATAGGGACTAGGGATTCAGTATCGCCCCCTTTAGATGTTTTGCGCCTTTTAAATAAAATTCTTTATTTTTAGCTCAATGTTGACTGAATTATTTTTGCAGTAGGGTGCATTATTATGTGTGCATATAATATCGATTTTTATATCAATTCCCCACTTTCCTCTTAGTTTCAGTATAACAAATATTTTTTCTCGATAGAATGTCTCAGTCTACTTTTTTCAGGTTGCTGAACTCAACAACCTGACTGAGGGGGGGACCTCCACAGTCCCCACATTTGAAATATTGACTAGTGCTTTATTGGTGGCAAAGCCTCACTATTTACGGCAAAGAACTTACAGTCCTTTAAATACATGTTTGAGTGTGTCCAAAATTTTGGCTCTAGTCAATGCACTGGTTTTTGATTAAGGACTTACTTGGACATGTTCGTATTTTTACCTGACATCTGGGGTTTTATTAAAACCATGTAAAAAAAACGTCGTTCCGATCCTTTTTTGGCCTACTTAACGTTCACTAAACCTGGTCCTTCATGTCTCGAGAATTTTTGCTTTTTTTTTTTTTCGTCCTCAAAACCCCTTTTTAAAGAACCATTTCCGGAATTTAGGCCGAAAGGAATAGTTATTTTTAAATCTGAGATAGAAACTACGTCCTTAAAAAATCCTTGTGTTGGGGTTATTTTTTACTTTTACAAGGACTTCCATTCGCAATATTCTGGAAAATTTTAAATCGCTATCCACTTGACTCCCGGACCCTTTTGATATAAGGGTTCAATTCAAACTTTTATTTTTATTGACAAATATTTCATTCTCAGTTGGAATTTTAAAAATCGCTGGTCGTCACATGAGGGATTCCTTTTTCAAAGGGCGAGTTGGTCATGGGCTTTTGGGGCGTCCCCCCTCCTTGAACAAGAAAGGCATAGCCGGGGGATCTCCATTTGGGGGTCAGACCCCAAAGGGCAATATTCCTAGCCATCCCAAGCGAACCCTAGTCTCTGTTTCTTTATCTGGGAAAACCCTAATCCCCTTTGGGACGGCAAAGGGCCCCGTGCCTAAAAAACATAGACCCATGTATTGCTGGAAATTCGGGGCCCAGACTTCGGGGGCAGTACTCATCCTGAAAAGTGCTTTATGATGTTCGTAAGTATCATTTATTTATAAAAAAACCTTCCAACCCTTTGTTGGGGTGATTAATTTTGTGTATTACTTCCATTAATATCATACATGAAAAAATTCTTTATCTTTTCCCCGAACTTTATGGCGGAGAAAATCTTTCCTTATCATTTTCGTTTTTTAATCCAAAGTCATTTTATTTTATCAACAGAAACATTATTTTTTTCAGTGAAGAAACAAAAAAAAAAAACATTTTTCCCCCGTTCCCAAATTCACCATCCTTCCACTAAGACAAGCCTAAATTTCGTAGCGGGGATGTGTTTACATCCCAGGGTTTTAGAAAATCCTGACCCCTTTTGGAAAAGTGACTAGCGATACGCGCTCAGTGTTGGCTGCGCTTCATGACCCAAACCAACCCCAAAAATTTTGGATTCGGCTCCGATGGATAGGGTATGGGTCCGAGGGAGTTTCTGGAAGGGGTCGGAAACTTTAACTTTTGTATCAACCTAACAGCAATAGCTAGGAGAGGTATGGGGAGTTTTCTGTCCTCTACCCCCCATCCCTCCGAGGAGCCTGATTACATTCTCCTCACAAAAGGGGGTCGGTTATTGTAGGCAATTCATTACCACCAAAATTTACTAAGGGAAGGATGGTAATTGTACCCCCCCCAAAAAAAAAAAAAAAATTTTATATATAATATAAAATATATATATAAAAATATATATATTATAAATTTTATATATATATATATATATATTTTTTATATATATATTATTTTTGAGCCTCAAGGGGGCTCTGGTAGGGTCAGGAAAAATCCAGAAAAAAGAAAAAAATCAATCGAGGAAAGGCGCCCCAAAGGGTGCCCAGAGAACTGGGGCCCCAGTGCCCCCGGGTCAAAACCTCAAAAGGGTGCCCTGAGGAAAAAAAATGCTGGGCCTAGTGAGCCTGACTACGTCTTCTGTGTGCATGTGACCTGTCAGATCAAAACATTCGGGCAGGCAACTTCTGAGTGGGCAATATTTACTCTATGGTTTACATTTTCAAAAAAAACCCCCTGGGGGGACCTCAAAGCCCCAGACGCAAAGGGGCTCTTACGGTGAGGGATCTATTGTTGTTGTTGTTTTGGTTTTGAAGTGGTACGGCTTACAAGCCTCATACACAGGACCTTACCCAAACCTGGTACCCTTCACAAAAATATCTTCCCCTCACTACAATGCCTGCGAAACTAGTAAAAGGATGGTAAAATACAGCTAATGTGGGGACCTCGAATATTACCCCTTATCTCTCTAATCTTTGGGTTTCGCGGCCGAAGCTAGTTGATTCTCAGCATTTGTAACTGATTCAATTAGCTGTTCCCCCTGGGATCCAGAAAATGCAAGATATAAATGGCACACCATATCCTTCAACTTTTTATTCCCGGATAAGCAGAAAAATGGGTTTTTTTATAAAGTCTTTCTTTTTGATCAACTTTTTGTGTCAGATTGGGTCCTCTACTTTTTTTTTTCCCTCAGTTTTATGGTTTCTCATTGCTGTTAGTGGGTTACTTTCAGCTCTACACAAAATATCCGGTCAAGACTGCGAGTAATATTTTTAAACCCTTTTCCTCTGACCCCTTCTGTACTTTTTCTCCTCAGCTTCTCTGCAATAAATCAATCACGCTTTTAATTTTTTCTCCTCTAAAACCCTTTTCCCCCCTTTTTTCCATCACTATAGGGACCCAAAACCTCCCCTCTGTCTTTTGATTTCACACTAATGTGTTTTTCCCGCAAAATTCCTTCCTTTTTGCTCCAAATGTCCCTTTGGCGAATCACTCCCTTTTTTTTAAAGAAAAAACTGCTGTCGCCTCCGCTTTTTACAGACTTACAATATTTTGGGGGGCAGCCACAAAACCTCCCCCACTCCTATTTTCCCTATTCCTTCCACCTATGATTACAGTGTCATACTTTTTTTCTTCTGCTTCCCATTTCATACCTTGAACAACCACCAATGGGGTTTTTGTTTACCCCTAGGTGCCTTTCGTTTCTTCAGTTGAGAGAAATATCTGATTGGGGACTATTCCCCCCTTTTTGATGTCGTCCCCTTTTTGTCTCAAAGAAGTTAGCAATTTTAAACCCAATTTTTCCTCTTAAACAAAATCATCTCTAAATCCCTTCTCGATACCTTCTCTACACGTTTACCTACCCTTTCCTTTGTCCTATGGTCTTCTGCTCTCCCCTTACTAATTCCTCACTTCGAAACCTTTTTTTTAACCTCTCCCAGTAACACTCTTCTTTTTCCATACCTGAAATCAAACATCCCCCCTCTGTTCCTTTCACTTTTCAGCACTATCCTATCACTCCTCCCTACCATTGTTATAGAGCGGCTCCAAAAACTTTTTCGGGGACGGGTTTTTCTGTAGTCTTTTTCCTTTTCCCCCTGTACAAATTTCCCTTTCCTACCATGAGTAAAAAACCCGCCTTTTTCACCCATGTCACACTCCAACCCACCCTATCTTTTCACGCAATTTCCTCTCTCATTCTACACATCACTACCCTCTCTCGTTTTACGGGGCCATACCCTTGCTTTTACTTTTTTTTTTTCCCCCTTCCCAAAACCCCCACCACGGGTTTGGGGGGTCGGGAAATCTACTCTTTAAATTTGATTGCCCTTCCTCAACGCAAAATACCCTCCATCTGACTTAATCCCTCTTCCCTTCCCTTTCCCTAGCGTGGGACGAGCAATGTAAAGGACTAGAAAGACTGGATGGTACCCTTCACCCCTGTCCCAGTACTAGCCTTCCCCCTTGGGCAACGCAGGGGGCCTGCCTTGTTTTTTATTTTGTAAATTCTACGACAAAATAACTCAAAACTAAAGGGAACCGCTCCCCAAACGAAAACAGCCAACCCACACAGGGTCCAGCCCACCCCTCGTCCTCGCCCTGGGGACATAGGGCTTTGTGGGTCTAATATCTACTAAACAAAAAACTCAAAAAGCCAGACCCTTTTCATTGACCTGCCCCAAGCCATCTCACTGTTGTTTATTGGGGGCACATATCAAAACCCTCCGCCAACCTAACGCCTATTACCTCGCTCCTCGCCGCGCCGTTGCCGCGCTTTATCTCCTTTCCCCTTTCCGTATCCCCAAAACCATCGCAACAAGCCCTTTTTCTAATCCACGCCTACCCGCAAATTTGCCCATTACTTCGTGCTGACCCCCAGCGCCCCTCGAAAACGCTGACATTCTTTTCCCCACTTTTCGAAGCCACCCTTTCCCCTCCGACCCACCTGCCAACTCTTTGCGAACCTTCGTCAACACAACCATGGAACCGCCGTTCTACTCAGCACCACTTCTTCATTTTATTAAAAAATGTGTCTATTATGTTAGATTTAACTATTGCCCCCCCTATCCCCCCCAAAACCCTTTACAAAAGAGTTGCCTTCTTTAAAAATTCAAAGCACACACCACTCATAAACACACTACAAACGCTATATTACAAAACTTCTCGCTGTCTGTCACTGTTTTACAACACAACGACAAATGAAGTCACACACTGAGAGCAGACCCAAACGACACACACACTCACCTCACTCCTCATTCCTCATTCCCTTGCCCTAACTGTCCCGTAATTGATACGTTATTAATATTTTTTCTGTTATCATTTTTCTCTTCACATTGCACATCACACTGTATATTTTATTTTTTTCTCAAAAAAATAATCACGGCCCAATTTAATCAATGGTTATTTTCTGCTTGGTATATTATTATGTTTATTGTGGGCCCCTTTTCATAAATGATTATTTTCATCTTTAATTTATGCCTATTAGAAAATTTTTTACTATTCCATTCTTTTAAATTTTTCTGTAAATACCAAAATATTACCTTTTGTGTTTTTGTAACATCAATATTTTTCTTATACTTCCCGTGAAAATCTTTCGCTTATTATACAACTGAGGGCCAGGGGTCTTTTTTCTCGTGCGAAACATTTTTTAAACATAAAAGGATCCTGGGCATGTTTAACAGAAGGGACCGGGGCAAAACATGACGCAGCTGGCTGTGAGCGGAAGAGGGGGAGGTACAAGCCGAGAGACCGGTTGGGTGCCTCCTGTAAGACCTCGTGTGTGCCTGTCCCTGAAAAAAAACCCTTTTTTCCCTTTTAAAAGCTGTATCTTTCAGTGGGGCATGCTGTTTCCCCCTGATTGTCCTATAGAAAAGTGTAGGGTAAATAACTTGTGAAAAAAAGGAAAACTGTCATTTTGTTTTTATTGGGGCCCTCCCTCGTCACTTGGCTTTCCTTCCTGTGTTCGGGGGCGCTGTGGTGTTCGGGCCTTTTGGGAGCTGTTCGTTTTCACGACCCTGTATAACACGCCGTCTGCCTAGCCTGCCTTGTGTTGGGGGCAGAAGACGGGGTGGCCGGCGTAAAAAATTTGTGTTCAAGTGGGATTTGTGTTTTTTGATCAGTGACCCCGGGGCCGTTTTTATCATGTCGTCCAAGAGGCGGCAGCCAGGGGGAGGGAGGCTATGACGGGGCGGGCACGAGTGAGGTGAAGCCGACCAGATGGACCTGATCACTGCCATGTACCGAATGGGAGGGAATGGCACAAAGGGAAAAGAGCGGGCACAAAGGGGAGAAGAGGGGGCACAAGGGCACCGAGCAGGCGCACCATCTGTCGAGATGCGGGAAAGGGAAGGCAGGGAAACATTTGCCAACTTTTTGGGGTGCTACAGAGAATCTTGCACTGTGAAGAGGGAAACTAACATACACCGACAAGGCCTCAACAGCGTGAAGAGTGAACTGTGGAGGAGGTCAGACTCTAAAGGGGGCGAGGTTCGGGCCTGAGGAGGAAGTGAAGGAGAAAGGGGGCGTCAAGGTGTAACGTTCAACAAAAAGGGCAGACGAGGTTCTGGCAAAATGCCAAGTGTCAGTTTTTCGGGGGTTCCCTGGGGTCCGTGGCAGGAAATCCCCGGGGCCTCGCAGCGTCGAGTGGAGCCAGGGCGCTGCAAAAGGGTGGGCCCTCAAAAACTGCCCTTGGTATAGGGGCGGCAAACTCGGACCCGGTTCAACCCGCCTCGTTGCCCCCTACCCCCTTCCTTCCCCCGGGGTTTTGGGTTCACGGCAGCGTTCTCCCCCCCTGCAGCCCCTCGGCCTCCAGACATTTGTGAGGGTAAGCCGCTGAACGCGGGAAGGTGGCCGGGGAGGCATATGTCGCCCAATTTGAAATGCTGGCATCTGCCCGGGGTGGAGCCGGAAGGGGGGGCCCTCAGGGTAACAGCGCTAAGGGGGCCCCGCGGTGGAAGTGTTGGGGCATTCCCGGGCATCCCAACATGCCTCTTACACCAGCGTGGCGGAGGCTTTGAAACGCCCCTTTCGGGCACCCCCCACCAGGGCCCAGTATATCGGGCCCGCTTGAAGAAGCGGGGCTTTGTAGCGTGGCGAGAAACCCCGTCCCCAGTGGGCAGGATGTGGAGGCGCTGGTAGGAGGTCGTACCCTGGGGGGCGGAAGAATTCGTGGTCCCGGCCCGCATTTCTTTGTTTAGCTTTGCAAGACCAGCAGCGCAAAAACTCAAGCAGGCCCCCCTGAGGACCGCGGGGGGCCTTGGGGGAGGGCCTTGGGTTCGAGGGGCCTTCCCGAAGGGATCCCTGCCTAGGGGCCCGCTGCTCAGCCCCCCCTGACTTCCGGGGCCCGAAGGGTAAGGGAGAAGGGGCATTGAGGAAGGTGAGCCCCCAGCATTTAAGGTTGTGTTGGGTGCGGAGGTAGGGCACGCGTAGTCGGGGTCGAGGGAGCGGAGAACACGCCCTCAACTGGACGGGTTTGAGCCTTCCCCATGCTGCAAGGACTATGGGGGTAGGTCACCATTTATGCTTCCTAAGCTAAAGGGAATGACAGGGGAAAACTCGGACAGGCGGGAAAAAGGGGGGGAAACCCCGCCGTCCCCGGGTTTCCCCGGGGCCCCCCCTTGGGTAACTGCCGTCGAACCAGCACGATGCAGGGGAGGCTAAGTAGTGGGAAGCCATGCCCCCCTGACATGGCACTGGGCGAGAAGACCCTAGTGGGCCCGATATGTTGGCCACTATGCGACTTCCAGAAGCACCCCAAGACTGTGTGGTGTACAGGGCTTGTTGCAGCTAAGGGCCAGTGGGTCTATTGGCGTGGCGCAGGTGCAGCTGCTGCCCCGGATGTGGCCCCATCTGAGGCCTGTTTGCTGGGCCTTATACTGACGCAGAGTAAAAGGCGTGTGTGACCTTGGACGGAAGCTGGGGAGGGGGCACGGTGAAGATGTGCCCTTGCTTCCCGAGGTTGGGGGTGCGAGGTAGTTTCGGGTGATGACTGCCCTTGCCCGGAAGGTCTAGAATCCGGGGTCGCTGTCAAAAATGATACATGGAAAATAGGGCTCGTGGGGCCCCTTTAAAACCTGCAACTGGGGATGGCGTACGGTTTGGGGGGACCCTTTTGGACCAGGGGGGGGGTTAGTTCAGTGTTTGGGAGCTAAATTTTCCTAAGGGGCCTGAAGGGCCAGCGGTGCAAGCGGGCACTTGGGAGGGGTGGACATCCAGAAGGACGTCGGGAGCGAGGGTTGGTTTTTGTGGGGGGCCTTGCCTGACTTCCCGAGGACTTGGCGCCCGGCGTGGCGTTACCATGGGGGCCCGAAGCTACTCCTGGGCCATGGTAAAAAAAGTGACGTTAGCCCCAAACGGCGAGAGGGCGTGAGACGCGACCCAGATTTAGGACAGCATTTGAACGGGGAGGGCGATGAGCGAGTCAGTGGGGACCAAGCCGGTCTTGGGGGTAGGAATACCCCTTGGGTCCCCTGCCAATCTACCGCCCCCCCACCTCCTCCGGCGACCCCAGCGGGGAGCGAAAAAAGCCCCGCTGGATAAAGATTTTTTTTTCTGAGAACTGAAATTTTTTTAAATTTTCTGTAGTTTTTCAGGTTAGATATTCAGAGCAACGGGTCGTCTGCTTGATAGGGGGGGATAGTGTACGCCAGGGGGGCTTTGTCTTGTCGAAAAAATGTGTTAACTGAAAAGGTTCCTGGCATGTGTTAAAATGGGACCTGGGCAAACATGCGCAGCGGCTGTGAGCGGGAAAAGCGGAGGTACAACCGGGGAAAGCGGTTGGGGCGCTCCTGTGAAGACCTCGTGTGTCCCTTGTGACCTGAGATAAAACCCGGTGTTGCCCTGTTATTAAAATGTACGTGCGTGTGGGATGCTGGTTTCCCCCCGTTTGTGCCTTAAAAAGGGGCGGTAAATAAATTTGTAAATAAAGGAAAGACTGTCATTTTGGTTTCTTTGTGCCCCCGCCTCGTCACTTGGGGGGTTTTTTCTCCCGGTGTTTGGGACGCTGTGGTGTTCGGTGCCTCGGAGCTGTTTTAGTGTTCACGCCCTGTATATAAAAAAAGCCGTCTGCCTAGCCCTGCCTTGTGTTGGTGGCAGAGAAACGAGGTGGCCGGCGTAACAATACATTTGAGTATCTGCTCTAACCATTCACCCACCTGTTTGGCCTCTCTAAACGGAATTCACTCTAGGATTATGAATTGTACTCCGGCCACACGTAAAACCCAAAAAATTCTGCCAAGGCCATTTTATTGATACTATTTTTGCCCCGAAGCCCCTATCGCACACGCCCCCTTTTTTTGGGGGTTCCTTGGCCCCGGATGTGCCCGGCAAACACACCATCCAACGCTGATTTCCCTATTTTTTTTTATTTGTTTTTATCATATCTAGGTCAAATAAAGATACTGAATTGTCGAACGAAGTTCGATATCCTCAGTAATATCCTCAGATTATGCTTTATATAGGCTTACATAGTTATCATCACACGAAATTAATTTCAAGTCGGTTCATGGTCGTAAACGAAGGAATCCTGCGGGCGCTCTCGGTCCGCATGCTTACGACCGAGAAATTACGCAAGATTACGATCACACAATTGACGCGCCCAAGACGCGCACTACTTGTACTTGCCTAATTAGACCAAAGATATGGAATTCTTGTCCAATTAATTTTTTTTCTTTAAAATTTAGGGACTCCCACTGAATCGCTTCCCCGACAAATCCAAATAATAACCCCCCACTTAAAACCCTTGTTTTTGACAAATTGGGGTTTTATTACGCTCTCACTTTTTTGCAAAATTGGTAAAGGTATTCCCTCCTTAGCCATTTTATGCCTGGTCACTTATATTTAGCCCTTTATGATGAATGACCTCCTTGCACTAAGTTCACCTCGGCAAACCTTTCCCCCCAAAACACCCCAGCATCCATCGGTTGCTACAGATGATGCAGGAACCATTTGTATGATGCAGAACAGAACCTGTATCCCTGCGTGCTTATTGTAGTGTTTCAAACGTTGCAGACGGGTGGATGACGAGCCTTGCGCGTGACTGAGCGATGTAAACAATACATAACAAGACTGGATAGTACACTTCACACCTCTGTCCCCAGTAGCTGCCCTTTTTCCTTGGGCGGACGCAGGTGCCTGCCTTGCTTTCTGTTTTGTCACTTCTACAACGGTGGTAAGCATCCACCCTCGAAGGAAAACCACAGTATAAAAGGATACGTCTCGTGGGACAGAGAGAGAGAGAGGCACCAACCCCAAGTCACCGGGGCCACTCCACCACCTCGTTCTCGACCCTGGGGACATGGGGGCCTCTTTGGGCTCACATCTATCTTCAACAATAAATTCAACAAGCCTGGACCCCTTTCACTGACCCGCCCCAAGTCTATTTCACGTGTCATTCACCCCCTCTACAAAATATCCTCCCTATTTTTCCCCTTCCCTCTACCCCTTTCACTACCATACTATCTTATAATACTAAACGACCGGTGAAATCTAAGCTCAAGCGCTATCTATCCTGACTACCCTGCATGCATATATGCCGGGACCTTGTCACCTTGTATATAGTGCCAGCAGCATGCATGTAGGCCGGATGTTGTATTTGTTACCAAAAAAGGTATTTTGCATTTTTTTTTTATCCTAAGGCATCCTGTGGTATACACAGAGAAATAAAAAAAAAATCTTTTTGCAACTCGTTGGATACTGGAGGGTTGGGAGGGGGAGTGTAAGAGAAAGAGGGGAGAGAGTAAGAAATATTAAGTTCTATTTTAATCTTTTAGAGCCTCAATTAGATTTAGGGGAAAATCGGTTTGATCTTTATTTGTATAAAACCTAATGATAACAAATGGGAAATCAACGTTTGGGGGTTGGCTGCCTTGGGGGGAACGGCCCAGGGCCCAAAACCCCAAAAGCCCAAAAAAAGGGGCTAGTGCGTAGGGGCTTCAGGGAAAAGACTAGTACAACGGCGTTTTGGGAAAGTAAGGTTAATGGTTTATGGTTAAAAGCAAGATAAATGTGACATCTAAGGTCATGTAGCACTATAGTTAATGTTAGGGATAGAGGGAAGGGGGGTTGAGTAGTGTTTAGTTGTCTAAGGGGGCAAAAAATTGGGTGAATGAAGGGTTAGAGTGGGGTTTGGGGTAAGGAGTTAGATTGAGGAGGATATGTTCGTTTGAGGAAAAAGGAAAGTTTGTTAAAAACAAAAAGGGTGGGATTCTGAAAGGGATGTCGTAGGTTGGGAGGTCGGTAAAGGGGATGGGGTTGGGGGGAAAGCAAGGTAAGTATGACGAGACAAAAAGGGAAATGTGGGGAAGAGACAAAATGAAAATTGGGATTGGTTTTGGGAGGATGTGAAAGAAATCTCTTAAAGGCATCAATAGAGGGGTTATAAGAGGAAAGAAATGAAAAAGGTCAGGTCTGTGGGGGCGGAAAAACCGCAAATATTCCAATAAAGGATAGTTATTTTTTACGATATGATTTATTCTTTTTTGGAGTTTGGGGGGGGAACAGCTAGGGGGGGAAAAGGGCCCGAGAGGTTGAGTGGGAGAGGGGGGGGATTGGGTGTTCTACTAGAAGGGGTATTAGGGGGAAAGGGTTTTGGGAAGGGGGATACTTGTGACAAAAGGGTTCACGTGTGTATAAAGGAGGGAGTGGAAGGGATAGAGGGAGGGTGGGAGGGTTAAAAAAGGGATTCACGTGTTTCCAGGGGGGAGGGAAGGATAGGGGGGAGGTGGGGGGGTTAATGGGGGCGGGGTTGGGGCCGGGGGGATGGGCTGTGTTGGGGGGGGTTAAGGTGGGGTGAGGGGGATATTGTTAGGGGGAGGAGGGAAAGGAGCAGGATTGTAAGTTTTGGGAGGTGAGTGTCAGTTTTCTTAAAGAAATCTTAATTTTTCATATTTTCTCTGAGGATTGGTTGGGGTTTTGGGGATAAAGGATTTCTTGTGAGGAGGGGAGAGAGGACTGGGTCTCAAGCGTAGGGAAAAGGAAGGGGGAGGTGTTTGTGGGGTAGGGGAAGAGGGGGGTGGAACGTTTTTCTGTCTGCTACAGGTAGTGCGAGGAGGGAGAGGGGAAGGTTGGGGTTGTAGTGGTATTGGGTATCTGAGTGAGTTGGATTTGTCTTTGGATTTAGGTGGCAAAAATTTTGACTGGGGAAGGTAGGGTAGAAGATGTAGGGGGGGGTGGGTTTAGGGGAATTGGGAGAATAGCAGTATTACTGGAGTAAGGAGTAAAAGAAACCACGTGACGGCTTCCTTTTGCTTCCGATGTGAGTCCAATTGATCGAGAATTTCTACTTAGACTCAAACTTGTAGGTGGGGGACCCCTATAAATACATTATGGGGGGGCCACAGTTGGCACATGTCGTGATTGTGAGGGGAGTTTTGATGGTATTTCCCGGTTGGGACATATGGGTATCGGCTGTGGAACGGCAAGTTTGGCTGGGGGTTTCCCAGACGCCAACAATTTTGGCCTGACGTGGAGGAGGTTGGTAGGGGCGAACGGGGGGGATTCCCTCCATGTAACGTTTAAAAGGGAAGGGCATGTTTTGGAAGGGAAATTTGGGTATGTTTGTTTGGTTTTTTTCGATGACCTCTGGGGGAAAGGAGTGATTGTACTGATGTTGCATCATGTCTGTGAGACAGGCAAGTAGTCTTCTCCACAATCTGACCAAACTTTTCTAGATTGGGGAATTTGCTGGGAGATTGAAAATGTTCCGGGGCAAATATTTAGGGGTTTGGGTGGGTTCTGCAAGGATGGGGTTACCATATAGGTCAGTTGTTTTGTTAATGCTAAGCTTTGGTTTTTTGTATGTTACGTGACAAACGGGAGCGCGGGGGCGGCTACAAAAGAGACTTTACCTACTTTTTTTTTGGGGACATTGTTGGAGAGAAGGGGGTTTTCGAGGGAGCTTGGGGGGGATCACAAAAAACGGTCCCTTTGGGGCGCTAAAGAGAGTATTCAAGATTGTTGTAAATAGGGGGAGTCGAAGGGCGGGGGCGTGACGAAGAGGGGATTTTAATGTTTATGGGGAGGTGGGAATAAGGCTTAAGGGCTAAAGGGGGATGGGGTGGGTTTATGTGGAGGTTTGGGGGGGGAGAGGGGTTTAGTTGAGCTTCTGGGAGAGTGGAAAAGTTCCTTAAAGGGGTTTATTGTTGGTACTTACTAGTAGGGATTTAGAGGGGGGAGTTATTGCAGTGTTCGGACCGTGTCAAAAGGAGAGCCTGGGGGCAGGGGAAACGGTGGGTTTTTCATCGTGGGGGTATTTGATAAAAAAGGGGGAAACCTCATGGCCCAATAGTGGGGGTATGTTTTCATTTCTGGGCCCTGGTAAGCCTGGGTTATGTTGGGGATAAAAAAGCCACCCCCAGGGTCCCCTTTAGGGGTAAGGGTAGGTAAATAAAACAGGGGAATCCGTCCCCGGCTCCCTCAGGCCGTTCAGGGCTGGCCAAAGTCACCTTTCATCCTTTCACACGGCTGTCAACCTTGGAGGGGGATAGCAGAAGGGTTTGGGAAGGGACAAACGAAGGTGGAAGGAAAAAAAAGACCATGCAAAAATTTGTTGATCGAGGCTGAGTCCCCCAAAGGTTTTTGGGGTTCCCCATCATTGGGGCCCATCTCCGCCCCCTAAGCCCCCCCCCCCCCACGACAACAAAAGGGCAAAGGATTGGGGGGGGGGAAGTAAAAGGGAAAAAAAATATTCGAACAGGAAAGATATGATGGGGGAAGGAGAGGAGGAGTAAAATGTAATGTATTACGGACGTGGTTTTATTGTGAATTTAAAATTCTAGGAGGGGGGGAATATTAAAAGGGTGACTAATTTAATCCCGAAAATAAAATATATATATATTGCCGACAAAACATTGTTTTCTTAATATAACCTACTACCCCCTGCCTGTAGTTTTGCGGGGAGCATAGGACATGGAGACTGCGGGCCCCCATTGGGATCTCCCCCGCCTAGACCCCAAAACCCTTGGGGTTTTAAACCGTTTTGTATGGTCTTTTTTTTTTCCCCTTTCCTCTCCTTTCCCTTTTTTCCCAATACCTTCTGCCCATTTTCTTAGACACACCGTGTTGAAAGGGTAAAAAACTGGCTAATGGCCCCGGGGCAAAGGGCACAGTATTTCCCCTTTTTTTGCCTAGCCCTTACCCTTCACAGGCACCGGGGGACGATCCTTTCTTTCTTCACAATTTCAGTTTCCATGGCCAATAAAGTTCTGTTTCCTTTTTTGGGGATTTATGCTTGCTTTTGTACTGCCCGCTGACTTTAAATTTTTTTCCGGGTTTTGTTTTATCACATCTGAACACTGAACTAACCCTTTCCTCATCCTGTTGCACATCATCCCTTTCAAGTCACCCACCTGGTCATTACCCAATCCAGAAAACATTCCTTTTCTTCCCCCTTTAACCCATCTCCTCATCCTCCACATCTTTTTTCTCTTCCACCCCTTCTTCCCTTTTACATATTCTTTTCCCTACTACCTCCCTCTCCTCCCATCCTTGCCCCTCTACAAACCTTTTGAGTACTCTTTTTATTTACCCCAATTTGGGGATCGACTTTTTGGATCCTTCTACCTGACCCCCCCTTTTTCCAATGTCTCCAAAAAGTAGGCAAAGATTGTTCCCCCCCCTTTTCACAATAAAATCCTAACCAAGCTAAGCATTATCTATCCTGAATACTGGGAAAAACTATCCTTGCCCACCTAACCCTCCCTTTTAAAACTTTACTTGTATCCATCTCTCCGGGGAGACACCTGTCTTGACAAGATTGGTGGACTGGAAAGGATTTCGTGAGGGCTATCTGGGGTCACCCCCACTTTGGCCGAGTCTTTGTCAATAAATTTTGCAATGGGCTTCTTTCCCTTTTGACCTCGCCACTCGTCTGGTAAGGGAGGGGTGATCTCGATTGGGGCGTGTTTTTAAAGCTTTTTGAGCAATAAAATCACTTAACTATGTGACTGACAATAGTTTAATAAGATATATCAACCCGAAATAAGTTTTGTGAAAAGTTGTCTTTTGGGCTTAGAAAAAGGGAAAAAGGTTTTAGGTGAAATTTAAATCACCTGCCACCCCCCCCTCAAATGACGTACCTAATTTGCGCTAGCAGTAAAATGCATTGACCCGCCCCCCTCCTTGCCAAACCTGCTTGACCCATGGACCCCCACCCCATCCCCCCTGTGACACCTCTTTTTTCATTTTCTTCACCTGGCCCGGCCTGACCAGCCCCGGCAAAAAAATAAGCCTGCCTGTTTCCTGCTTCACCGCCGTCTATTCCCCGGCTCTTGCTGGCCCCGCAGGTTCCCGTCGAGTTCCAATGAACTCATCACATGCCCCCAAAAATTTCCATACCCCATCCGCCTAACGTCTTACCAATTTGAACTGAGTTTAATTTGAACTGGTCAAAAGCCTTCAAAGAAACGCGGGTGCGACCCATTGAAAACTGAATACGAGATCTCTAACAGAACAGGGCTATAAATAGTTTTAGTTCCCCCACAATCAAGACCTAAGGACTCAAAAAGTTTGGGGCCCGAGTTGATTCCCTTTCGAGGGGGAAAAGACGGCCTAAAAAAGGGGAGTTGGCCGTAAAGGAACGACCTAGACGGGCCCAAAGGACGCCAAAAATTTGCTTCTCTGATCCCGGAAGAGGGGGCGAAACCTGCAAGTTTGGGCAACGAATGTTTAAACCCCTTTTGCGACAGCACCTTCAGCCGCGTCATAGATCGAACGGCCTCGCGTCAGGCCCTTCACGCACAGGCCCAGGGGCCCATGGCCAATTCCCAAATTTACGGAAAATCCTATTGAAGAAGCTCTGTTTAAAGTCTTTTATCACAAAAATTTTTGTGCCGCATTGTCAAGGGTCCAAGACCGATGGGCAGCTGAGGCGGCGAGGAGTAAGGCAAAAAAGCTATTTACTCACGCCCTCTTTCCCAGCTGCCTCTTGGGGTTCCATGCCTCCACCGGAGACCTCGACCCGCTGCATACCCCCCGGCTGCACCCCCTCGCTCGTCTCCAACTCCCACGCTCCCTCCCCTCATTTCGTCCCTCACCATATTTACTCGGCTGTTTAAAGCACCTGAGGGAGTGGGGGATAAAGCATGTCGTCACAAATTTGGGGCCCCTTCAGCCTCGTCGGTAAACGCTGAAGAAAAACAGTGATGTAGCATTGTTTTTTTATTTTTCTCATTGATCGTACCCCAAAAACTTGAGAAAATATCTCCAGGTCATTTTCCCTTTGCTTTCAAGACGGGGTTTAGGAATGTTAAAGTGTTGCAGACCTTGTCAAATTTCCCCAAATTAAAATAAAATTTTTGTTTTTTTTTTTTAAAATGATAATCATGAATTTTTTTCTGGGACTGGTCCAAAAAATTTTCTGTTTCCCTAATTAATGAAACGGCCAACCAACTTTTTTCTAAAGATTATGGATACTTAAATGCTGGGAAAATAAAATAAAAATGCTAAATCACTGTTTACTTCTCAGCAGTTGCCACAACTTGCAGCATTCCAGACTTTTTATTGCTAAGTGCTTTACCCTAATATTTTTATAAATAGTGTTTTCTAAAAAAGTAACTGCGATACACTCTTCCCTCGACCATGCCCACTTTTATCGTTCTGGAAAAGCGGTGGCCTTCTTATTCCAACAGATTTTTTTCACACAGGGGAGATTTTTCGTTTCAAACTTCCCTGAATCAATCTTTGTTGAAATCGCTCCAAAAGCACTAATTTTAATCGGGGGGGAATTTTTCAGCCCTACGAAAAAATGGGCCCTCGCAATATTATGAAAAATTCAAAAAAAAATAGATACGACCTTAGCGAAATAGCAAACTTTTTTACAGGGGGGATTCAATTTTTACCCTTGAATTGGACTCTGCTCACAAAATCCAAGCACTCGTTCCATTTTTAAAATTTTAGACTTTTTTTTTTTTTAACTATCTAAAAGAAAAGGTAAAGGTAGTCGCCCCCTACTAAAACACTTTTGGGCAACTTCGCACAAATTAGCCAAAAAATTCGCAAAACGTTTTAAACATTCAGACCCTCCCGTTTTCTGAATATTTAACATTTGTCCTCAGTTAAACCCAAGTTAAGAAAAACCATTTATTAGGATTACAGTGAAACCAAAAAAAGTTTTGAAAATTTTTTACACTCTTTTGAAAAATTTCGCCCCCCCCCCCCAAAAAAAAAAAAAAAAAAAATATATATATATAATATAAAAATAATATATAGAAACCCCAAAATTTATAGAAAACCATATATTAAAATGAAAAAAAACCCAATTAGAAAAAAAAAACCCCAACTTAAAAGGGAAAATTTTTAAAATCCATCATATATGGAGACAGATTTCGTTCTTACGAATGCCTCAAGCTTATTTTCCGAGACGACAGGCTTTTTTAGAAAAAACTACAACAAAATTCGGGCATGGAGAAATAATAATTCCCCCCCTTAAAAAAACAAAAGACAACCCGAAAGAATTAATGGCTTGAAATATATGACCCACAGTCTGCTGATAACGAGCAGATATTTTCTAGCTTGCCACGAAAATGTCTCAGTCGGTCCCTCATATAGATGGGAATTTCAACTAAACCTTGGGAAAAGTACTGTTAAACATATACTTTATCCCTATAACAGAAAACAACAAAATTGGGGAATAACTCAAAAATTTTTTCCAGGACTCCCTGTGGCATTTTTTTAAAAATTTATTCTCATAGAAGCCACTGACCCCTCTTTTTTTCCGGGAAATTTTAACAAAAAATTGAAAAAGCAAAGGCCTACCTTTATGCATTTACACCGTTTTAAATTTTTTAAAATTTTTTTTTTAACGTTAAATGGCATTTTATTGTTTTTGGTAAAAAACTAGTCTTTTAAAAATCCATAAAAACAAATTGCTTCCATTTTTATATCACGCCTGTGGTAGAAAATTAATTTACTTCCCACGTTATTTTTTTGAGCCCCTTACTGAAAAAAAAAGCCTACACCCCCCCCCCCCCCCCCATTTTTTTTTATTGGGCCCCTTTTTTCTGCAGTGGCAAAATTTAGATATGGAAATTGAAATTGGCCATGGAAATGCTGGCATGAAGAGCATTTTTCAGCGAACCTGTAATTTTCCAATCTTAACTTGAAAAGAAAAAAAAATTGGAGGTCGACTTCTCAAAACTTCACTCAGTGCAATTTTATTGATCTTCTGAATAAACTGAATCAAGTACAGTTTTCTTTCTCATATAAAAAAGGTTGCGGGAGCGGGTTTCTCAATATTTTTTCCCTTTTTTTGTAAAGGCGCAATTTTAAAAAAAACGTGTTTTTTTTCAAATTACTCCACATATATGGAAAAGCGTATATATATTCCCAGTGCAAGAGATGTATTTTTAATCATGCTCATTTATACCCTTTTTTTCTACACCTGCTGGACAATGTTTATTCCAGCTACAGAAAATGGATTGGGATCGGGAAAAATAAAATAAAAGGGAAATGGACAGTGTACACATTTAAAAAAAAAACCCGAAAATAAAAACGAAGAAATGTAAAACAAAACTGAAAAAAAAGATAAAAAAATTTTAGTTTTTGGAGTCACCATGGCAATATAAAAGGTCTGGTTTTTTAAAGTTGTGTCAAAAAACAACGCAACAACAATAAAAAAATAACCCTTAGGGGTTTGTTTTCAGTCTTAATTAAAAAATAATTATAACTACCGGATAACCCAGGTGACAAAAAAAAGTTCCAAAAAAACAAAAGGGTTTTTAGGAAAAAATAATTGTTTCCAAAACTAGGTTTACTTTTACACCTATAAAAACTGGGGTAAAACCCCTGGGAAAAAATATCTAACGTGTATCAATACTGTATATGGGTGACAACAATGTTGGTTCATTTCCTAAAGGAAAATGAAACTTGTAAGGTAACGTCATGGGTTACTTACCCCTCCAAAATAGAGGGGGAAAACATTGGGAATTTTTTGAAGGTGATATTTCACAAAACCAAAATTTGCTTTTTCGGCGGGTTTTAACCAATATCCCCTGAGGTTTTCATATAACAATCCATTATTTTCATTGCTTTCTTTTACCTCTCTAAACCCTGGTTGTGCTGGGTCTGACATTTTGTATTACAGACTCTCATCAGTTTGCCCAAAAAGTTTGGGGGGTTTTAAAAAACAGCACTGTTCGTAGCTGCCCTAAGGAGACCCTCCCCACTGATCACCTACGGGAATTAGAGCCGCTAGAAAAAAGAAAAGAGTTTTTTCTGGTTTTTCAAATAGGGTCCCTTTTAACAAACAAAAATGGTAATTTGTAAAAAAATCACAGCATGTCCAAAAAAATTTAAATTAAAAATATTTTGTTTATTTTAATTAAAGTAATTTAATTTACAAATTTTGATACAGCTTAAAAGGTACTCATAACATGTATAAAAAAACTAATGAAATATAACCAAAATTTAAAAAAAGGAAAAACAATGTTTATTTTTTTTTTATTTAAATTTTTTATTTTAGCGAAACTGCAGAAATACAAAGGCTGGGAAAATAAATTCTTCACAAAAAAAATATAATAAAAACAGGAAACATTAGCAAAAAAAAAGAAAATTCATGAACTAAATCAAAAAGCATAAAAACTTTCTTTTCTCCTAAAATTGTCTACTTACTTCTTCTTTTTAAAAGCTGGGTAGTAATAAGGGAAGGGGTTTTCTGCAGCTGGTAAATGAGGAATGGGTTCCAGTTTTCTGACCAAAGTCATACACAACCTGGCCCGTCTAAGTCCCCCGCAAAAACCAAAAGGCCTGGGGAAATGCCATTTTGGCACAAATTTTTTTCTGTTCATGATATCACACTTTTTGGTCTTTTGGGGCTGAAAAAAAAATTTAACCCTGTAAATATAAAATTTTTGGTTTTTTCATAACACTGCGGGAGGGAATCCCGGGAAATTGTTTTTAAAGAACAAAAATGCCCTAGGTATACATTATTATTTTATTTATAAAAAAATGTGCAAAAATTTCCTGCATACCAAATACAAAAAATACCCCCCAAAACCTACTAATTTAAAACTAAAACATCCCCCCCTTTGGAGGAGACTGAAAAAGCCTTTTTTCCATTATCTGAACTGCAGATAGGATAGCTTTCGGGTGGTGGGGGAAAAATTTCTGAGGTTATGACCCTCCTGTTTGGGGGTTTTAACAAGGGGTTTACCACTTCTTCATCCTATACCACAAACTTCCCCCAGGGGGTCCCTGTTTTATTAGGAATAAATAGGTCAAACGTTGTATTTTTTTAGAGGGATATCATAAGGGGACATTATTTCGTCGATCATTCCTCTTATGCTTTGTTTCTTATACTAATATATTAGAAAATCTCTTGAGAAAAAGAAAAAGGGTTTTAATTTGGTTAAGGGTTAAAACAAGAAAAATGTCCCTAGACACAAAGGCCCTGTAGCACTATATTTAAATGTTAGGGAAGGGGGTTTGGGTTTAGGGGTTTTAGTTGTCAAAGGGCGGGGAAAAGGGAAATTTGTGAGTGAAAGGGTTGGGGTCGGGAAATTGGAAAGGAGTTGTTAGATAAGAAAAATTATGTTTTTGAGAAAGAAATAGGTTGTTAAAAGAAAAAGTGTGGGTTCCCTTAGGATGTTTTGAAAAGGTTGGGAGGTCTTTAAAGGGAGGATAGGGGGGAAAACCCAGAGGAAAGTATGGACGAGACATAAAGGGAAATGGGGGAAAGGAAAAAAAATTAATTGGGGATTGGATTGGAGATGGGGAAAAAAGGTCTTTTGAAGGCATCATGAGGGTTTTATAAGAGGAGGGATTTTGACGAAGGCGGTCTGTGGGAGGGGAAAACCCGCGAGTTTTCCCAATAAAGGGATGTTTACTTTATGTTTAAGTTTTAGTACGTGTTGGAGATTTTGGGGGGGAAAGCCCTAAGGGGGGGAAAAGGTTGAGAGGTCGGGAAAAGGGGAAGGGGTTGGGGGTTTGGGTTTTTCTACTAGGGGGGGTTTTTGAGGGGGGTCGGGGGAAGGGGATCCTTTTTACAAAGGGGGTTCACGTGGGGTATCCAGAGGGTTTGGGGGGAAAGAGGGGATGGGGAGGGTTAAAGGGGGCGGGGTTGGGGCCCGGGGGATGGGTTTGGGGGTTGGGAGGGGGTAAGGTTGGGTTTGTAGGGGGATATCTTTAGGAGGAGGATGGATTCAGCAGTTACTTGGTGTATTAAAGGAAGAAAGGGGGTTGTATGTTTTTGGAGGTTGAGTGCAGTTTACCTTAGGTAATTTTAATTTTTTTAAGGGTTTCTTCTGAGGAGTTGGTTGGGGATTTTGGGGAAAAAGGGATTTCTTGTGAGGGGGGAAGAGGGTTGGGGGCCCAAAACGTAGGGGAAAAGGAAGGGGGAAAGGTGTTTTGGTGGGGTGGGGGAAGGGGGGGTGGAACTTTTCTGTCTGTTGGGGTTGGGGGGGAGGGAGGGGGAAGGTTTTTTTGGGGGTTGGTAGGGGTATTGAAATATCTGCAGTAAGATTGGAGTGCCCGGGGTTTTGGGAGGGGGGGGAAAAAGTTGACGGGGGAAGGTAAGGTGAAAAGGGGGGGGTTAAATGTAGGGGGGGGGGTTTAGGAGAATTGGTAAGTGGCATTTTTACTGGAGTAAGGAGTAAGAGAAAAAACCACCCCGACTTGCTTTTTGGTCTGCTTCACGTAGTGTGAGCCCAAAGGGTTTGAATCTGAGATTTGTTTACCTCAGACTAAAATTTTGTAGGGGGGACAACCCCCTAAAAAAATACTTAGGGGGGGCCACCCATTGGCACATTCGTGATTGGGGCGGGCAGTTAGATCGGGTAGGGCCCCGGTTGGGCACATATGGGCATCTGGTTTGGGGAAGGGAAATTTTTTGGCGGGGTGTCCTAGCCCCCAACAGTTTTGGCACGCCCGTGGAGGAGGTTGGTATGGACGAACAGGGAGGGATTCTCCTCCTTGAGACTTTAAGGGAAGGTCAGTTACGGAAAAATTTTCCCCTATGTTAGTGGGTTTTCTTTAAATAAACCCTTTTGGGGGAATGAGTAGCATTGCACTGATGTTCCATCATAGTCGGTGGACGGAAAGTAGATCTTCTCCCAATCTGACCAATCTTTTCATAGATTGGGAAATTTGCGGGGGAGATTGAAACTGTTCCGGGCAAGTATTGGGGGTTGGATGGGGTTCTGCAGGGGGGGGTTACCAAAATAGGTCTGTTATTTTTGTTAATGCTAAAAAGTTTGGGGTTTTGGGATGTTCCCTTTTGACAAAAACGGGAGGGGTGGGGTTTGGGCTAGGGAAAAGGGGACTTTACCTACTTTTTTTTTGGGAGACATTTTGGGAAAGGGAAGGGGGGTTTTCAAGTAGGGGCTGTGGGGGGGATCACAAAAAATCGGCCCCTTTTTTGGCTCCCCGCTAAAGGGGGATTAAAATTTGTTGTACAGATAGGGGTAGTCGAAGGGGGGGGGCTTTACAAGATGGAGTTGGTTGAGGGGTAGTGTTATGGGGAGGGGGGCAGTAAGGCTGAAAGGTACTAAAAAGGGAGGAGGGGGTTGGTTGATTTTGGGAAATTTTTGGGGGTAGAGGTTTTTTGAAGTTAAAGCTTGCTGGAGAGGGGGAAATTTTCCCTTTAAAAGGGTTATTGTTGGCTATGTACTAGTGGGATTGATAGGGGGAAATTATTGCAGTTTTTCGGACCGTGGTCAAAGGAAGCCTGGGCCCGGGAATGGGGTGGGTTTACATCGTTGGGGCTATTTGATAAAGGGGGCAACCCTCATTCCCCCTAATTGGGGATATTTTTTTCCTTTAAAATGGCCATGGAAAACCTGGGTTTTTTTGGGGGAAAAAAAAAGGGCCCCACCCCTCGGGGTCCCCTTGAGGGGTAAGGCAGGTAAAAAAATCGGGGGAATCCCGTGCCCATGCTCCCCCCCAGGCCGTTGGGGACTGGCAAAAAGTCACCTTTTTCCCCTTTCCACCCAGGGCTCTCACCCCTTTAAGGTTGGATAGCAAAAGGGGTTTTGGTAAAGGGAAGAAACGAAAGGGGGGGAAGGAAAAAAAAGCCCAGGGCAAAATTATTTGAGTCGAGGGGGGGAGCCCCAAAGGGTTTGGGGGATTTCCCCCACCCTTGGGTCCCAGTCTCCACCTCCTAAGCCCCCCCCGACAAAAACGGGAAAGGGATTGGGGGGGGAAAAAGAAAAAGGGAAAGAGAGAGTGAGTGGGGCGCGCGTGCGGGGGTTTGACGGGTGCGTGCGGGGTGTGTTTTGTGTTGTGTGTGTGTGGGGGGTGTGTTTTGTGTGTGTGTTTGTGGTGTGTGAGTGTTTGGGGTGTGTGTGGTGGGGTGTGTGAAATGTATTTTGTTGTGTGTGTTTTTGTGTGCGCGTGTGCGTGTGTGTGCGTTTTGGGTTTTTATTACTTCATTATAGAGTTTCAGAGGACATAAAATTGAAAGAAACGATTTTTAAAAAAAATTTCCTTTAAATTTTAAACTAAAAAAACGGGGCTTCATTCTGATCTCGAAGAAAAAAAAACCGTTCCAGTGTAGAAAAATTTTATCAAAAAAAGCAAAACCCGAATACCACTGCAACGGGCTCATATCATCACACAGGTTAAAATTTAGTCTGTGTCCTCATTAAAGGGATTTTCCTTTGTTTAGAACGGGAAATTCCCAAGTTCTACGTGACTTTCCCCACTTCCAAATTTTAGACCCCACTAAAAATGATTTTTGGAAAAACTGACTTAATAAAAAAACTTTGACCACAACGTGGGGCCTCTTTCATGATCATTAAAAAAATCTCCATTAAAAAAAATCCTGAACTCTCTGTTTTCCCTTGACTACTAACAAAAAACGACCCTGAAAGAGCTTTCCCATACTGAGGACAACATAATAACTAAAAAAGGGAATTGAAAAAAAAGGTGTTTCAGAGTGACCCTTTTTTACAAAAAATCTGACTGCTTAGGCTTGAAAAGCCCCCGGACAAAAAATTTCAGGGTTACTATCAGCACAGCAGACTTGCATCTTATCATACTTTTTGCTATTACCTTAAAATTGCGGGCTATTCTTACATTCCCAACGGGTGGGTTTCAAAAAAAGGGAGAAAAAAAAAACTACCCCCTTCCGGTAACTGCCTCAGGGGCATGCTGTGTACAACTTGAAATGATTCAAAAGGACATAGCTACTTTCCCTTCTTCAGCTCACCAAACCTTCCCCCTGGTCCTCACAAAAATCACTGGGTCTTATTGAAAATGGGAAAAGGCCTGAAAAGACTATTGTCAAAGTTCTGACCCCCTTATCAATGTAAAAAGAAAATTTTTTGATTCCTGCAAACAATGGGTTTCATGCCCGGGAGGTATTTTGAGACGGGTTCCAAAGTCCCATCCCTTTGAGTCCCTGTTTCCATATTTCTTTGTGGATGGATGGTTTCATTTTGGGGGTTATAAACAAGCCAGAATCAAAAAAAATAAATTTCTTTTTTAATTGCAAAAAACTCAGGGGGATAAAGGCATACCCCGGGTTTTGAACAAAAAGTGAAAAGACATTTTTTAAGTAAAAAAAAGTCACAACCCAGGATCCCACGCTCGAAAGGGGCCGGGCCAAAATGGGGTCCCCCACAGCCTCCTCTAGAAAACCTTTGGGGTCATTCCCTCCCCGCGAGGGGCATTTCTCTCTGAACACACATCGACCCAAAATTTTGAAATGTATTTTTACCCAAAACCCGGTTGGGAAAAGGAAAATGGGAACTTTTTTCATTTTTTTCCCTTTGGGAAAAAGCCCCTTTTTAAAAAATTTTAAATAGTGTGATTTTTCTTCTTTTTACTTTAATGTCTAAGCCTACTTTATAATTCTTCCTCGGGGCCGTTTTTCAAAAATTTTAGGGGGAACATCAGCACCCTACTCTAGGGCATAGAGAGCTCTACTCCAAATCCCCTGGGGTTTTTGTGATACAAAGGGCAAAGTCGTTCTTTTTGGGGAGAGAAAAGAAGAGGTATGGCTATACATAACCCCTTTTCTGTAATTTTTTAAACCAATAATTTGGGAGCGGGGGCAAATGATGCGATTTCATTTTACCTCATCTGACCCGAGATTTTTGGGTGCCCAGTCCCCGATGGGGGGAAAGGCCGCCCAGCCTTTTTGGCCTAAAGGGGCGGTTAACCAGCCACGGACCCCCCCGCTCACCAGTTTTAACCCGAAGCCAATTCGTTGCACATGTTTTTTAACATTTTTTGTTGTGATTGTAAGTACAATGACAAAACCATTGCTGTTCCCCAAACGGCCCTTTTTTTAGTCTGATGGAAAGGTGGTCATTGGGGTCCTTTGGGCGGGAAACAAAAACACACAACCCCCCAAAAAAACAGTTTGACCGCCCCCCAAAAACCTTGTCTATAAAACCCACTTGAGTACTTTTGGGTTTTTTGGGCCTCTTTATATTCTTAACCTTCCATTTTTCTCCCAAAAAATGGCACTTCCCCTTAAACAGTGTGTCCCCATTTTTAGTCACAAAAAATGAAAAACCCGTTCTTTTTAGTTAAGTAGTTTTTTTTTTTTTCTTTTTATTTGAGATTTATATTTTTAAACTGCAAAAAATTTTAAGGGCGCTAAATGATTTTATCCTTATCATGAATTCAATCATATAATTTATTTCTCTTTTGCTTTTCTCCCGTCTCGCCCCTGACCTCATTTTCCCTCTTTGGGTTTGGGATGTGGAAAGGGTTTAAAGAGAGGGGGCTCTTTTTTCCCCCAAAATTTTTTGGTTTTTGGTTGTTTTGTTGACCTTTGGGGTTTTTAACCCGTAGCACTGTTACATTGCTCAATGGGGGCCCTTATATTGGCGCTAGAACGAGTTTTAAGTGATTTTATTAAATTTATTTTTTTTAGTAACCCAAGGGATTTTCCCCCATTAAATCGCCTAATAGATCTTCCCTCCGCTTTTCAATAGTGTACGGGAAAACCCAAAAGTTTGTTTTCGATGGGCAACTTCTAAATGGGCATGACCCAAAATTACATCTTTTAAATTTAAATGTGGGCCCGGGGTTTTTAAGCTGAAAATTATTCCTTTTTAATCACACCCTTCTCCCCCTTTTAAAAGTCGTTTTCATTTTTTGGGGAAATTTTCCAAAAGGGCCCGTGTGATTCGTTATTTTAAATACCCATGGGGAAAATGTCCCCCGGCCATCACAGATACCAGAATATAGCATTTTTTTTAAGTTTTTCCCTGGTTCGGTTCACTTCATTGTATGCCTTTTTGGGTTTATAGGATCCCCCCCATAAATTAAAGGTCTAAATGCAGGCAGACATGGCAAACCTGGGCAGTTCAAAATTTTTTGACCCCAAAAAATTTTGCTTGCAAAAAGCTTGCAAATATTTTTCCCCCAACTCACCATTCTTTAATGCGTACTTCTGTTGCCTCATTAAATGTTAATTCATTGGGGGTAGTTGAAAAATTTTAATATTTAGCATTGCTAATTTATCTCATTTTTGTAATATTGAACTTTAACCCTATGGGGTTTGGGTTTTTCATTCTCTGTGTGAGGCCCACCCCCCTTTAAATCCCCATTCACGTTAAACTCCCGCCCAAAACCCACACACCGCACCCTTACAAAACTTACTCACTCACTCACTCTTTTCCCCCCGAACAAAAAAACTAAACCCTTTTTTCTTAATGGGGTTTTTCTGTCGTAGTTCCCCAGCGTAATCATGTTTACCCTTTTTTGGGGCCCCGTTTTTGGTCAGTTGTGACGAGTGACTTGAAATAAATTTTACTTTAAATTTCCCCTCTGTTTTTTCGCCCCTTTGGGTTAAATTAAATCCTTGTGGATTGTTTTTTCCCTTTTCCCCCTTTTTTAAATCCTTCATAATCAAGTTTGGCCCTCCCATCGTACTAAACGTCTCCCTTTTCCTTTCTTTTTTTTTTTATCTTTGTGAAAAAAAAAACAAAAAAAAAAATGAAATATTAAAAACGAACTTAAAAACTAAAATTTTATATAAAAAAACAGGCAAAGTGGTATTTTAACCCCCAAACCCCCTTTTCTCTGTTGCCTTTCTTTTTCTTTTTACTATCTGGCTCTTCATGTATAACCCGGGTTTTAAACCCCGAAAAACCGCCCCCGGAAAAACCAAGAAAAACCCGGGCTGCAGAAACGGTGACCTTAGGATCCCTGTGAGAAAAAACTTCACGGAAGTTGCCATGGGCCTGGGGCCCAGGATTTCGTCAATGGGAAATTAAAGGCACCCCCCATAAATGTATGGGGGGGCCCCGGGGCCTCCTTACCCTGCAATCCATCAACTCCGGGAGCTCGCACGCAGTTATTCCGCCCTGGGGCCGAAGACATCCCCCTGCCTGGACCCCGGAAAGATCCAGACAAAGATTACAAGGACGTTTGGATGATTATGCACCCGGGAAGGACCGGGACGAGATCTGTGAGGACATGTGAAAAAGGGAAAACCCCCGGTTGGGCCCCGGGACGGGGATCGAGGAAGCCCTAAACAAAGTCAAGGGGAACCTGTCGAGACCTTCAAGGACATGTGGACTCGAGGAGGGACAGATTACCCCAAAGGGACCGGGAAAAATGGGACCCCAGTGCCCAAACGCCCGAAATGCACCAAGGAAAAACACACGCGAGAACGAGAAGAACAAGAGAGAGGGGAAACAAAAAGAGAGAAAAGAGAAAGAGACCCAAAATAGAAAAAGAGGGAGAAAGGGGAGAGAGGGGAAGAGGAGAGAAGGAGAAAGAGAGAGAGGAGAAAGAGAGAGGGGAGAAAAGAGAGAGAAGAGAGAGGAAGAGGGGAGAGAGAGAGAGAGGGGAGAGAGAAGAACAAAAAGGAAAACCCGAAATTTTGGATATACATAAGTCTTTTCGGTACCAATAGACCCATGGGGCCCCCTTTTTCCCCCCGTGGCTCCAATTTCCAAAAAAAAGAACCTTCGACTCCGGGGGCATGATAAACATGTTATTTTTACCGCCCCTTGACCCGACATTTTCGTGCCAAAGGGGCCCGTTTGGGGTAAGGTCGGCCTACCCCTTTCCCCCTCGGGGGGGGTTACCAGTCCATGACCCCGTTTTAAAAACCCCCCAAACATCGGCCCTTAGTGTTACCTCTTATCAAAAAAGAGTAAAGCCAAAATACAACTATAAAAAACCCCTGAAAACCCCTTAAAACAAAGGCTCGTACCCTTTTCAGAGAAGAGAGAAGAGAGGAGAGAGAAAAGAAAAGGAGAGAGAGAGAGGAGAGAAAACAAGAAAAAAAGAAGAGAGAGTGAGGGTGAAAAAGACGGGGGTGAGGGGAGAGAAGATAAGAAGAGACTGTCAGAAAAAGAGGGAGGAAGAGGAAAGAGAGAGAGGGGGGGGAGAGAGAGAAAGGGGGGGGGGGGAAGGGAGGGAGGGAGAGAGGGGAGAAAAGAAAAAGGAGAGAGAGAGGGGAAAAAGAGAGAGAAAAAGAAGAGAGAAAAAGAGAAAGAAAAAGGAAGAAAAAAAGAGAGAGAAAAGAGGGGAAAAAGGAAAAAAAAGAGAGAGAGAAAGAGAAGGGGAAAAAGAGAGAGGAGAAAGAAAAAGAGAGAGAAGAGAGGAAAGAGAAGAGAGACTAGGGGGAAAACGGAAAAAAATTGGGGAAAGAAGAGTGAGAGAAAAAATAAAAAGGAAAAAATAAAAAACGAGAGAAAAATAAAAAGAGAGGGGGGAAGAGAGAGAGAAAAAAAAGAGAGAGAAAAAGAGGGGAGAAAAAGGAGAGAGGGGAGAAAAAGGAGAAAGGAGAGAAGAGAGAGAGAGAAGAGAAAGAGGGGGGAAATAGAGAAAAATAGAGGAAAAAAGAACGAGAGAGAGAGAAAAAACCAAAAAAGAGGAGAGAGAAACAGAGAGAGAAAAACGGGAGATAGAGGAGAGGGGGAAGGAGGGGAAAGAGAGAGAAGAGGGGGAAGAAGAGAAAAGAAGAGGAGAGTAAAACCAAGGTTAATTGAAAAATAGGGGGAGAGAGAGGAAGAGAAGAAAAACGAAGAGGAGAAAGGGGAGAAGGGGGGGAAGAGGGGGAAACCTAAAGGAGGAAGAAAAAGGAGAAACAGGGAAAGAAAAGAGGGAAAGAAACAAAAAAAGAGAAAATAATAGGGAAATAAAGGGAAGAGAGAAAAAGGGCCCAGCGAGGAGAGAGGGGGGAGAAAGGGAAGGGGAAAGGAGAATTGAAATAAGGCCCGGGGAAAAAAGGGAAAAAAACTGCCGGGAGGCAGGGGAATGATTATTCGCCCGGTTAGCCCCCGGGACAGGGTTGGGGAGTCAAAAATCGAATTTATCCGGAGCCATTGGCCCCCGGCCTTTCCGGGGGGTTGTGGCCCCCTTGGGCTTTTCGGGCCAAGAACCAAAGGAAAAAAGGGTTAAAGGACACAAGGTTTTTCCCCACGGTTGGGCCCAAAAGGCAAAACCTTTTAAAACTGATATGCCCCAACCGGGACCCGGGCCAAAATTTTTGGGTTTACCCCTTTTGGGAGAAAAAAAGGGGAAAAAGGAAAAGGATGTGGGTTTGGGGAAGGGAAAAGAAAAACAAAAAATTAGGGTGGGGGGGAAAGGGGCAAAAAAAAAAGAAGGGGGGGATTAAAAAATGAGGGAAAAAAAAAGGGGAAAAGGGGAAAGAGAAAAAAAGGGGGGGGAAGATTGGTGGGGGTGGAGAAATAAAAATTTTAATAAGGCTAAAAATAATATTTTTTTTTTAATAAATTAAAATTTAAAATTTTTTTATAAAAAAGGGTAAAATTAAAAAATTTATAGGGAAAACCCAATCATACCCTTTTTTAAAGGATTATTTTTATAAAAAGAAAAAAAAAGAGAAAAGGAAAGAAATAAAAAAAAAATAAGGGGGGGGAAAAAAAGAAAGATTGGGGGAAAAATTTTAAAAAAAAAAAAAAAATTTAACAAAAATAAGAAGAAAAAATATATATAAATTATTTATTTTATAAATATATATTATATAAAAATTAATATATATTAAAATATAAAATATATCTAATACCATAAAAATATATTTTAATATACAATATATATATATAATAATAAAAAATTTATTTTTATATATATAATATATTATTTAATATAAGGCAAATAATATATTATATATTTAATTATAAAAAATTATTTTTAAAATTTATATATAAAAATTTTTAAATTATATAAAAAAAAAAAGAAAAAGAAAGGGGGGAAGAGGGGGGGGGGAAGGGGGGGGATAAGGAGCAAAAAAGAAAATATAATAAGGAAAATAGAGAAAAGGGATGGGATAAATTCAAAAATATAGAGGAAAGAAAAACAAGAGGGGGGAAAATTACCAGAGAAGAAAAAAAAAAAATAGAAAAATAAATTAATCTAAAGAAAAATTTAAATTATATTATTTTTTTTTTTAATTTATAATTATGATATTACGGGGGGAGAGAAGAAGGTGAAAAGGGGGAAGGGAACCACCGGAAGAGTTTAAAAAAAGGAAAAAAACCCAAAGGAAGGTCTAAAAAACAAAAGGAAAAAGGGCCACGAGAAAGTAGAAAACAAACGGGGTAAAAGAAAAAGGGTGTCCCCAAAAAAGGGGACGAAAAGCGAGGAAAAACCCCCAAACAAGGAAAGGAAAAAAAAAAAAAAAAAAAAGAGGAAAAAACCACGATTTTACTCCCGGGCCTCTTTGGCCCCCCCTTTCTTTCCCCTGCCTCCCCGGGGGCCCTTTTCCCTGAACTGCAAATTGGCCCCACACCCCTCCCCCCCTCCCTTAAAAAAAAAGCCCCCGAGCCCCGGGATAACCCCCGGCCCCCCCTCCCCTCCTTCCCCCGCCAATGGTTTAATTCCCCGAACCCCCCTTAAAACATAAACCCCCACGCACCCTAAAAGGCCCCAACTTTAATAGGCCCGGAAAAAATTTCCACCCAAAAACAACCTCCCATAGAGAGTTAGACTAGTCATGATTTGATGTACTTTTGGTTTACTAAAAAGAGAGAGGGGGATATTTCAGATTTAAATTTAATTTGAAAGGGGGGAGGGGCCCCCCCACTGTCTTTTGGTGAAACGCCTGTGATTCCTTTTTAGTGATGAGAAAAGGGAAAGGTTAAAAGAAAGAAAAAAAAAATACCCCCCGGGCTGTTGACCGGGGAACTGCCCCCCACCCTTCTGCTCCAAAAACCCAAAAATTGGTTAAAACTTCAAAAATTTTAAAGGTGCAGTAGAAAACCCCCAACCCCTTAAATTCATAAAACCTGATCCCTTATCTGGCGGTACCCCTTAAACCCTTTGCAACAAAAAAACCTGAGAAAAATATACATTATTTTTGGGGTGTTGATGACACTTTGAAAAATGTTTTACAAAGAAATTAAAGCTAAATCTTATTCTATATTAAGAAAACTCACTCTTGACCGTAACCACCCCTGATTTTGGGTTGGAGTTCTTTTTTTTGTTATATTTAGTGTCCTTCCAATAAAACCCCTTTGCTTGTTTTTTGAAAACAAGTGGTTTTTGGGAAGCCCTTTAGGGGGCTGAACCCCTGTTTAAGGGCACTGTAAATTCCCACAAAAGTGGGGCCCCCAAAACTCCCCCCCCACCCATTCCCCAGTGGCCTTTGGGAAAACAAACTTTTTTTTTCCCCACATGGAAAAAGGCCCTTCCAAAAAACCCCCTCCCCTAAAAAATTAAAAACCATATAAATGAATAAATAAAAAATTGTGCCTGCATTGTAAAAATGACCCCGGCTCCCCCCTGAATTTGTAATTTTTTTTTTTTTCGTTATGATTTTTTGTGCATGTTTTATGTAAAAAAAAAATTTTTTCCTTCCTTCATCTTCTAATAAAAATTGTTTAAAAAAAAACATCCCTTTGGGAATTTTCCCTATGGCAAACCGGGGCAGGATTGGGTTGGATGGAAAGCCGGGGAACAACGCTTTGAAATACATCTATCACTCTCCGGCCCCCGGGGTTTGGGTTTGGGAAAATGGGAAGTCATCCAAAAGAAGTTTTGGGATTTTTTAAATTACTGTTCAATAACTCTTATATAGGAATTTTACAAACATCAAAACCCCTCTTTGTAAAAACACACCACAACCCCCCGCCTTTTTAGTGAGTGAGTGTGTGGGGGGTTGGTGTGTTTGTGGGGGTGTTTGTGTGGTGTGTGTGTGTGTGTTGTTTTTGTGTGTGGGTGAGTGTGGTGTGTTGTGGGGGTTGTGTGGTGTGTTGTGCTTCCCATGTGTCCCCGGGTTGAGGGGTTTCACAAAATTGCTGGAGGCTTTCTTTTGGGGGCCATTTGGGGTAAAAGGGTTACCATGGTATCCCCCCTTTTGGGGGTTGGGAAATTTAAACACAAAAAAGCATCAGGGGCTCCTCATTTGGGGATCGGGGGCCCTAAGCCCGCCATTTTGGATGCTTTGGTTTTCCCAAAAACTTTTATCTTGTGTATGCCCGCCCCCCACTTACCCAACCTACTCAAAAACCTTTCCGCCCTTGAGGCGCAATTGATTTTTTCTCAACGGGTTTTGACCATCTCTAAATCCTTATGACATCCATACATTCCGAGGGGCGTCACATACATAATACATAAAACATACCATAAATATATACATATGTAATATATAATATATATTTTATATATAATATAAAATTACATTTATAAAATATATATAAAATATATAAAAAATTAAATATATACATTTATAATATATATAAAAATATATTATATAAAAATATATATATATATATATATAAAAATTATATATATATATATAAAACATATTAAACACACACAACACACACACACACAAAACACACCCACACCATAATATATATATATATATATAAAATATTATTATAATAATATATATAAGATATTAATAGCTATTTTTATATATTAATATAAAATATATATATAAAAACATTTATATATATATATATAAATTATATATTATATATTTTATATATATATAAATATATATAAAATACATCCCATTTATATATATGATTAGAAAATTAAATATAATATATTTTATATTTTTTAAAATATAATTATATAATTATAAAATTTTAAAATATATATTTTCCTTTTGGGGGGGTGTTTTTGCTGGGGGTCAATTATGGGGGGAGGCAGTTATCCCCCTCAAGGCCTGGCTTGAGGGGGGCATCAAGAGCCACAACTTTTCTCCCTTTTTTTTCTTCTTCTTTAACAAAATCACACCAATATAGGTCCATCCATAGCTTAAAATGACCTTAGAATAGCATATTTTCTTGTTTTTTGTTTGCTTCGCTCATTTAAAAACCCCCCCCTCCCCTCAAAAAAAAATTTTAAAATTTGAAAATTCCTTAAGCGTGTTTTCCCATGTATTTCTGTGCATATATTATTTTTCATTATTATTATTTTTATTATTTCTTATTAATGTTTTATTATAATTTTGGGAAGCCTACAAAAAAGCCACACAAAAAAAAAAAATTTGAATTTTACCACCAAAGGGGTTTTAGTGCGGTCAAAACATAGCTAAATAAAAAAGATAGGGTGGGAAAAATTTTACTATTTCAATAATTTAAAAAAATTAGCTTAAATTTTAAAAAACTATCAAGGGGGGGAAGGTTTTTGGGGTCTCTGAAAGGGAAATTTTTTTCCAAAGCCTACAAAAAAAAATAAAAACACTTAGAAAACGAAGACGGGTCCCAAATTGTAATAAATGTCACTGGGAAATTTAGGGTTATAGAATATTAGCAACTCTTACTGCTAGAAAAAATCAGGGAAAAAAAGAAGGGGTGTGAAGTATAATTTTCAATTTTTTGTAAGACTGAGAGGTCCCAATATCCCCAAAAGGGCCCCAAAAGGGCCAAATTTTAAAATCAGAAGTATTTAATTTTTAAATTAAAAAAAATGATTTAAATAACCTTAAATTTGACCCCTGCATAATAACCCCCTCGAAAACAAAACTTTAAAAGAGTCGAAAGAAAAGGGAAAAACAAATTTCAAATAATGGTTTTTCACTTCATAAAACCTCTTGGGAAATTTTTGAAGGGTGCCTAAATTACCCGAAAATGCCTGGGGCATATTCATAAGTTGCAATTCATTTGGCCCTTTTAATTTTTAAGGGTTTCCCCCAAGAGCTTCAGGGTTATCCACCCGAAGTGATTAAAACTAATTTAAACCCAAAAGGGCATTCTAGCCAAAAACAATCTTTCCCTTCCCACAACTGAATTTCCAATTTAAGCCCACGTGAACTTTTTCAGTTTTCTATGTACATTGGGTTTCGGGGAAGGAAGGGGAGAATAGAAGTATCAGATTATATTTCCAACATTTTATTAAAAATGTTTGGGGGGGCCCCAATATCCCCGTGTATAAAAAAAAAGAAAACCCCAGAAGACAAACCCCGGAAAAAAAACTACCCTCAACATGAAAATGCTGTTTTTTTTGGAATCCCTTTTTGGTAAATAAAATGGGTTTTTTTTTTTTTTTTTATTTTTTGTATTCAAAAACAGGGTGGGGAAGTTCCGACTTTCAAAAAACTATTCAGTAAATTCTTTGCCACACACCTCATAACCCTTTTTCGTTACTATTTATTTTTTATTTTAGTAAATTTTCATGGCAAATTAAACCCCATAAAAAGTATCAAACTTCACTATCCCTGTTTATTCCTACTGGCCCCCCAACAACTCGTTGGGGGTCCCAAACCCCCCATCATCATGAAACTCCATCCATAGGCCCCTGCAATTAAAAGGGCCCCCCGTGGGAAATCCCCCCAAAGCCACTTTACAAAACCCCTGAAATAGGACAAGAGGGGTTATTTTCATTTTCCCCACGGGGGGGGGAGTAGAGAAAAAAGAAAGGGAAGAGAGAGAAGCAATGAAAATCAAAAAACAAAAAAAAAAATTTTTGGTGGGGTGTGTGTGTGTGTGTGTTGGGGGTGTGTTTGGGGGGGGGTTTTGTGTGTGTGTGGGGTTTTTGGTGTTTTGTGTGTTGTGTGGTGTGTGTGTGTTTTGGGGTGTTTTGTGTTTGTTTTGGGGGTGTTGTTAATTAAAGCTTGGGGTGTAGGATGGTTTTTGGGAACATGCCTTAGTATTTTAAAAACTACCTCATGGGCTCTTTTGCTCCAACCCAGGGGGTTTTAATAACTTTTACTTTTGATGTTTCTTCTTCCCTAAATTAAAAAAAAACCATCAAAGGGTCTGCTTTGGGTTTTTGTCTGTCCAGTTCTTGTATAACTGAAAACAATAATTGGGGGAAAAATTAAAAAATATTTTCAAAACAAACATAAAAAAAACAGAAAACCCAAAAAACTGGGGCTCCCAAAATTTTTCTTTGATTATGGGTGGGTAGAAAATGAAAAAACCCTACTTGGAGTTAACCCATTTTTTATCAAGGGTAGTAAAAAAAAAAGAACAGTTCCCCACAGTTCCAAATGATACAGAAGGGAAAGGGTTTCTTCGCCCTCTAAGAGGGGACCCCACCAAGTGCCCAAAACCAGTGGGTGGGAGGGGCCTGGGGTTTCTGTGGGTGCATAATTTTTGTGTCTTTGAGAATCATTTCCCAAAAACGGGCCCTTATTCAAAATTAATCAAAACCCCTAACTAAAAATACTGTTTCTAAATTCCAGGTAAATTTCTAGTAACAATAAAAAGGTTTTTTAAATCTTTGTCCCCTTTCTTTGATCATCCCCATATTTATTGACCCCCTAAAAATATAAAAAGTGAAAGACCTTTATGATTGAGTAGGGTTCCTTTTGGAGTTTTTCCCTTTTTAAAAATTTTCCCGCAAGTGATGCCCCTTTTTTCCCTCCCCCTGATTATCGAAATTTGGAGGTTCCCCCTCTTTTTTTTTTGCAAGCCCCGTCTGTAAAGATTTTGGGAAACCATAAAGATTAAGGGGGCTTAGGGAAAAACAAAACAGACAAAAGACAAAAATTTTTCGGGAGAATTCTGATTGTGAAATTTTTCTTCGCCTTTTTTTCTTTCCCCCCTTCAGTGGAAACAAATTCCCATTATATTTTATTATTTCTTTCCCCCATCAAGCTTTTTAACTTGACATTCTGCCCCCCTTCTTTCCCAAAACCCCATCTGTTTTTATACCTCCTTCAGCTAACTGGTTTTTGTATAAAAGAAATGGAAACTTTTTTTGAAAAAGTTCGCAATCCTTTTAATGTATTACCTTGAATCAAATGGGAAAAGGAAAAACAAAAATGGATCTTAGACTGGGTAAATATTTAACAGATCACATAAATTTTGGAAACCCCAAAAAAAAAATATGGACTGGGAATTTTTTTTAAAAAAAAAATTTTTTACCTAACCCCTTTTCAAATCAGATTTGGGAAATTTTTAATGTGTGTTAAAAATCTCAAAAAACCAAAGGGGGGGAAGGCAAAGCAAACCAAAACCGCTCTAAAAATTTTTCCGAGGAAAAAAACAAAGGGGAAAACCATATCGCCCAAATCCTTTTTAGGAAAAGGGCAACTTGGGAAAAAAAAAAAAAAAAAAGGGAAATTGGGAAAAATTTTCTTTTTTTCTGCTATTTTCTTAAAAATTCCTCTTTTTATTTCAGGTTGATGCACATGAAAAATTTTTAAAAAAAAGTTGGTATCCCATAATAGCATGGGGATGTAATGCAGTTTCATTGATATATTAAACTAATTTGGTGAGAAAAATTTATGTTCACTTTTTTTTTGGAAATTTTAAACTACATAAAAGACTCCTCAAGAAACTCAGGCCCCAAAGAAAAAAACTATTAGTGTTGTGCCCTCCCCCCCGATTTTCCCCCCTTTTTCTCAAAAATTTTAGAAAATGCCTTTTTTTTTTTTCTAATGTTTTTTAATATCAAGGGTGTGTTTTATTAATATTCATTACAGCAGTAGTCATACTAATAGAAATTTTTAAATTAAAAAATCTTTTGAAAAAAACATGGAAAAGGGTTAACCGGTGGGTTTACATCAGATACAATCATAACCTAAAATTTAACCCTATGGGGGGGGCCCTGGCAGTTCCGTATATGCCCCTCCCCCCCCAAAAATGTTTGGGTTTAAAGGGAATCTGAAAAAAATTTTTTAATTAAAATCAAAAAAAATTTAGATTTTTTGGGTCTCTTTGGGGTGTAAAATTTTTTCAAAAACCTTTATAGATAAAACCCATCGTATCTTAACCCCCTTTTCTCTGGGAGATGGGGACCATCACACCTGAAAAATTTGACTGGGGGCTTTGGTTTATGTCAATTGTTCCCCTCATGAGAATTTTTTGGGTGAAAGGGCCCGGAAAAAACGGGAAGAAAACCCCCTATGCACAAAAGCCCTTTTAGGGGGGAAAGACTCGTGGCCCTTTGGAAAGGGATTCTTTGAAATTAAACCCATTATAAACAAGGGTGGGTGTGCCATTTTATGAGCCATAACCCAGCTCTAGGAGGAAAAACTATAAACTATGTTTTGGAATTCCCTCCCCCTGCCCACTAAAAAAACCAGTTGCTTTTGGGGGGTATTGCAGAAAATTTAAAAATTTGGAAAAAAAAAAAAAATAAACAAAAAAGGTTTTTAGAAATACCTAAAACCGGATTGGGGTTTGCGTAAGGAAAAAAAGTCTAAACACCACAATTGCAAAGGGGGGCCCGGGGGTTTTTGAGTGTTTTTGTGGGGTCAGGCCTAAAGCCACACCCCTCCCCCTGGCCCCCATTCCCCTCAAGTAAAACTTAATTGCCTGAATTTTTGGGGCCCTGTTTCCGCCCGCCAAACATAGGGTCCCCATGGTTTTAAAACCCCTAAATCTATGGTCATTTTTTTCAAATTTATTTCTCTCAACAAATCAAAAGTGTTTTTTGATTATCACCAACCCATCATACACATCTTTCCCCCCTTGATGAAAAAAAAAAAGAAAGGGAAAAAAAAAAAAGAGAAAAGAAAAAATTATAAAATATACATTAAAATGCAACACCACCACACAACACCTGGCCAAAACCAAACCCCTCAACCCCACAACCAACACAAAACCCCACACCAACCAACCCCCACGACACACAAAACACACCCCAACAAACACCCCACAACACCACACACACCACACACACACAACACACACACCCCAAAAAAAACAAAAAAAAAACACAAACCCAAACCCCACACACCCCCCCACAAAACACACCAAAAAAAACCCCACACAACCCCCCACAACAAACACACAAACCCACCAAAACCCAAAAACCACACACACACAAAAACACACCCCACCCCAACCCCCCACACACCACTACAAAACCAAAACACACAAACACACACTTCATTTTTGTATCATTATTTTTTTATTTTTTTATGTAACATATATATATTTATATAAATATATATATATTAATTAAAACACACACAAACAACCACCACAACACACCCCACACACACAACCCCAAAAACACACAACCCACCAACCAAACAAACACACAACACCACACACAAAAACCCAAAAAAAAAAAAAAAAAAAAAAAAAAAAAAAAAAATATTTTGTATAAAATATAAACCCCCATATAAAACACATATTTATTTTTTTATTTGGGGTTTTCATGTATATTACATATTATATATATATAATATTTAAAATAATATTTATATAACACAGAAAATATATATATATTTTATTTTATATATATATATAATATTTTATAATGATAGATAATAGAAAGTATAGATAGATAGGGGTGATAGTAGATAATATATAGATATATTAATTTTTATATAATATATATATAATTTGATTATTAATTTTAATTTTATTACATAAAAAACACACCCACAACACAAAACCCAACCAAAAACCCGAAAAATAGATTTTAAGGGTTTTTACTATAAACACACACCACACACAACCACACCACCCAAATATGCAAATACTATACCAAATGGGGTTTTTTAACCCTTTCAAAATACCAGGCCTCTCCTTTTCAAAAATTTTCTTTCCCTCCCCACCCTCCCCTTTCATCTGGAAAAAAAAATTCCCTCCCCAAATTTTTAAAAAAAAGTAAAAATTAATAAGTAGTTTTTTAATAAGTAAAGAAATTTAAGGCATTATAATTGACTTTCCATTATGTGACCAAAGCTCTCATTTTAAAAGAATGCCCAAAAATAAATTTAAAAAAGAAATTAACCTGCCTTTTTTTTCCAAAGGCCCCCCCGGGGCCTCCTTTGGAAAAACTGGGAAACCCATCCTAAGGGCGTTTCCCAAAAGGGTTTAAAAACCCCCGTAATAACAAATCTCTGTGACCATAGAGATAAACAGAGTCCGATCATAACCCCCTAAAAACAAGGTGGATGATTTAAAATAAACCCTTTTTTACTTACTGTTCGGTTTTTTTCCCGCTTGATTTTAAGTCCCCCCAGGGGATTTGCTATTTCGAAAAATTGTGAGTGTTTTTTACTTCTTTTTTCTTGTATGTTTTAACAAAAAAAGAAACACTCACATTTCTGTTGATTCTTTGTCTTTTTCTTCCCCTTTTTCCCCTTCCCTTTTTTGGGTTTCAGACCCATTACTGTTAATATTACTAAACCCTTTTTTTCTGTTTTTTAAATTTAAAGTGACACTACTGCTTAGTGGTGGTGAGCTCTCTTAATCATTAGTCTTTCCTTCTTCTTTTCTTGTTGCTGACTTTTTTTGTTTTACCTGCTAGGATTTTTCTTTAATTAAATTGTGTTTTTCTTCTTTTATTGGGTTTTAGACTATTCTGTTGTCTACATCCCATAGATTCTCCTTCTCTCTTCTTGTTTGCGTTTTAGACTACGATGTCCTTTATATTCCCTGGATCTCTCTACCCATGTAGTCGGCCTCTCTCTTGTTCCTTCTAATCCTTTATATTCCCGGGGATCTTTCTACCCATGTAGTCGGCCTCTCTCTTGTTCCTTCTCATTTCTCTGGGGAGATTCCCCCGAGCGAGGCCCCGGGGGGCGCGACATTTCCCGACGGACCAGAGGAATGTTTCCCCTTCGCTGCGCCCGGCGCTCCTCACCTCTCTCGGAGGGAATTTGTTATGGGAGGCGGGGGAAACGTACTTATCCAAAGGGACTGAGGAGGTTGCTTTAAGTAATGCCACATATCGATATATAGATGTCAGAGTAAATCTTGTAGCCGAATAGCTTTTATGATATGTCATTTTTAACCGAAGTACATTGGTTTTTTTCCCCGTTTTCTTTTCTCGATGAAGGATGTTCCCTAAATGGGCCAATGGGAGAAGGACTGGGCGAGGAGGCGGCTCGCCCAATCGCGAGCCGGATCCTCGACAGTCTGTTTTGAAAAAGCTTCCATGTCGAGGCGGGGGGCGCGAGCTCACCCGGGCTGCTTTGGGTACTTCAGTCTCTAAGTAAGGTAAAGTTCTAAGGAACACAACCTTGCATTTGGTGTAGCGTATATTAAGGGCATGCGTTGTAGGCTTAGAACCCAAGAGAATGTTTGCATTTTTGAAGCTGGAAGTCAAAGGAGAGACGGGGGCAGTCATCATAGGGTTGGTTCCTAGACGTGTTGTAATGTCATATTTTCCATCCATTTACCAGGCATTCTTTTGCACAGGTATAGTGTGAAAGCGAGTTTGAGCAATGTATCCCAGGTCTGGCAAGCAGGTTTGCCTTTTTCGATGCGGTAGATTTGGGAAAATTTCTTTTTTTATGCATTTGTTCCCGAGATTGACCTCCAACACGACGCCCCAAACCTGGGTATCGACGTATCCTTAAATACCTGATATTTATTCTCTAGACAAAGGGGGGTCATAGGGGGAACCACCTGTACCACCCCCTTTTATTAGCTCTTCGTGTCAAGTTACTAAACATGACATTAAACTGGCTGTACTAAGGGTGAAGTTAATCTGAAAGGGGTGATATGGGAACTGATATTTTTGTCATATGGCAGTAAATATTAGGCTGGAGCAGCAGTACCCGTGTTGTTTATGACTTTTTTCTTATGCTTTATTAGATGCCAATGTGTATTTCCCTCTATCTCTGTGCCATTGGTGACATTAACCCTCATATCTGGAATATTGATATTTTTTATTTTTTTTTTTTACAGTTTTGCTGGGGCTTTGGAGATTTTTTTTTTTTTTCTTTTTCCCACTTTTAAAAAAAAATCTTTTTTTTTTTTTTGTTTTTTGTTTTTCACACATCCATCCAATCTTGAAATTTACTATTCCTTCTTTCAATTTTCCATGTATTTTACATGATGAATCTTTTTATTTTCCATCGTAAAATTATAAAAATGAAAGCATTAGTATTGTTTAGGAAGTGACCAGACCCTCTGAAAATTGTTTCTACTACTACAACCACTCCTGGGAAATTCAATACATCTCCGTATGAACCAAAATCTTCCTAACCCAGCGGCTTTTCCCCCAGACCCCATCCAGTCGTCACCAGATTTCCCTATTGGGGCTCCACCCTTGAAACACCCTCCTAATTGCTGTGGACTTACTCTCCACCACCATTTTTGCGACTTATTTTCTTCATTTTCTGATGCTGTTTTTTGCAACTCAGATTATTTCATGAATAAGTGATCTAGTTTTTTTTTCTTTTTATTATTATAGTGGGCCCTTTACATTTTCCTGCAATTGTATGCCAAAGCATTTTGTTTTGCACACTTTCTTATTATCAACTTACGAAAGGGAGTCCCATATATGAAAAGAGTTTGTTTTTTTTTTTGGTCATTCTGTCCATTACAGGCAAATCATAACATTAGAGTAATCAAAGATGCTTATTAGCATGAGATAAAACTTTTATTTCATATATTTTCTCTATATGCAAAATACGATCTAAGTTATTTAATATTTTCTTGACTTGGCATAATAAAAATGTGAAGTGAGAGGAGACGTGTGAAATCTTTAATAGTGCTACAAAAATATTACATGGGGAGATAAACCATAGTTTGTAAGCTTTATATAAATCATTCATTAACAAAAGACTGGGGGATGGCAGTGTTACAGAGAATCAGGTGAGTGTTCTTCCACAGAAGTACAATATTTTGTGAAAGTGGTAAGTCGATGCAACCCTCCGTAATTACTGACTACATGTGCTCTTGGTAAGATAACACAGTATAGAATTAAGAGTCTGAACAACCTTAAGTTTTTAGTCCACTATGATGCAGTAGGACCTTTGATCCAGCCTGTGGTGGAGACATGACAAAAACAAAACTACATTATAGAAGAACTGGACAACAGCATCCCCAGCATGACACATAATAGCTGTATGCATTGTTGTTTTCCTCATTTTTACACATGCCCCTATTTTTTCCTTTCTCTCTCCCCTCTCTTTCTATCAAGGACACATGGCATGGTGAGGCAGATGAACAGAAGCGAGGAGGGGTTAAGTCAGGTCAGTCAGAGGATCAGGCTTTTGTGTTTTGTGTGTAACGTGCATGCATGCATTTATGTCTACCCATTTATGTTGTGTGTGTGTGCATAAATCTTGTCCCATCCATATATGTGTGTGTGTATGTGTGTGTATTTCTCTCTCTCTCTCTCTCTCTCTATATATATATATATATATACTATATTAAAATATATTTTATATATATATATATTTTACATATATATTAAAACAGAAACATAACCCAGGTGAATGGATTAAAAAAAAAAAAAGATATAAAAAGAAAGAAAAGAAAGAAAAAAAATAAATAGAAATATAAAGGAAAGAATAGCAACTCCCATGCACTCTCTTGGGGGAGGGAGAGGGCAGACTTTGTGAGTCTGAGACAGGGAGGGAAAAGATTAGTGGGCAGCTGGTTTATCCAATGGGAGGAGTGGGTTTATAAGGACTGCAGACCACAGATCATTCACTACATTCCGCTTTTCAGTGAAAGCTGTTTTATAAATTACTTAACACTATTGTCTCAAAAGATCAATAAGTTTATGGAAAACATGTACAATATTCTTTACTTATGCATTTGGTGGCTATAATAATTTTTGTTTATAAAAACATGTTCTCTGTAAACTTATTGATCATTGAGACAATATGTTAAGTAATTTATAAAACAGTTTTCAATGAAAAGGAAAGTAGTGAATGATCTGTGTCCTGCAGTCCTTATCACCCACTCCCTCCCATTGTGATCACCAGCTGCCCACTAATCTCTTTCCCTTCCCTCTGTCTCACGACTCACAAAGTCTGTCCTCTCCAAAAGAGAGAGAGAGAGAGAGTGGAGTAAGAGTGAGTGTGAGAGTGAGTGTGAGAGTGAGTGTGAGAGTGAGTGTGAGAGTGAGTGTGAGAGTGTATGTGAGAGTGAGTGTGAGTGTGAGTGTGTGTGTGTATGTATATTTATAAAGTATAATATATATATATATATATATGTTATATATATGTGTATATATATAAAATGTAATATTATGTGTATATATAATTATATGATTTTATAAATTTTAAAATTTTTATATATGTATAATATATTTGATAATTTTAAAATATAAATTTAAAATATATTTTATATATAATTATTTATATTTTT
>NC_051389.1:36446629-36454129 GCF_015228065.2 Penaeus monodon
AATGAATGAATGTTGTGATAAGGATATATTTATAAATTATTATCATTCATGTAATGAATGATAATAATAATAATAATCATGATGATGATGATGTTGATGATGATAATAAATAATAAACAATAAATAATAATAAGGATGATAATGGTGATGATAACAATAATAATAATAATAAAAATAATAATAATATAATAATAAATAATAATAACAATAATAATAATAATAATAATAATAATAATAATAATAAAGATTAAAATAAAAAATAAAGATAATATAATAAATGATGATGATGGTGATGATGATAATAACAATAATAATAATATAAATAACAAATGATAATGACAACAAAGATAATAAAAATAATAACACCAATAGTAATAAATAATAATAAATAATTATAATTATAATAATAATAATTATTATTATTATTATTTTTTTTTATTATTATTATTATCATTATCATTATTATTATTATTATTATTATTATTATTATTATTATTATTATTATTATTATTATTATTATTATTATTATTATTATTATTATTATTATTTTCATGATAATGATAATGATGATAATAATAATAATAATAATAATAATAACAATAATAATAATAATAATAATAACAATAATAATAATAATAATAATAATAATAATAATAATAATAAAAATATTCAAAATGACAATAATAATACCTGGAATATGTTGAAATAATACTGATAATATAGATATTAATCCATATTATATTGGGAAAATGTAGTGGTCACTGTAGTATTGTTTTGTGAATTACCTTTCCACAGAGATGGTTCCACAAGTGCTTAGAAACCAAGAAGGCAATCAGTAGACCATGTGACATCACCTTTTCACATTTCCTTAAGGTTTTCTCTCATGCTATCAAAACTGATGCTGTAATTATCATCATAGACACTATAATTTATAAAATGTTATTGATATTACTAATAGCAATATATGATGAAAGAAAATGTTAAAGAAAAGGAAAAGGGTAAACAGGTGAGATCAATATTACTAGTAATTGGTTCACTGGTATTTGTGGAGTTATCTATGTGTTAAAACAATTAATAACTAAACTCACAGTGGTCATGGCATGTACTTACATGTCATCCCTACTGGCATCAGGTTAATATTCCAATTACTAGTACTATCTACAATATGGTTCTATTTACATAGCAATAAATATCAAAGGGGATATCTATTTAATTTCATCTAAAAAATGTAATGAGTTTATAATAATTAGGAAGTGCAATGTATTCACAAATCACACACAGTATGACCATTGGAACACTTTGAAAGAAGCAGAGATATTTTAATAGTTCCCTCTAAAAACACGTCAAGCTCTCCTTCTTCTTTACATATCAAAAACTAGAACCTGTCTAGGTCCATCTGAATAAGACAAACATTAATTTCACTGTTTATCATGAATAGAAAATATGGGAAGCACAGCAAATTTATTTGTATATCTTGAAATTTGCAATTTGGTGCCAGACCTGATAGAACTCACAAATTGATTCCATTTACTGAAGGAGGATTCATTCTAATGTGCATCATAACATAAATAATGACTTTATATGAAATTGCAAAATATGTATATATATATATATATATATATATATATATATATATATATATATATATATATATATATATATATGTATATATATACACACACACACACACACACACACACACACACACACACACACACACACACACACACACACACACACACACACACACACACACTTCAGTATGACCCAAAAACCTGCTTATATTTTCTACGATTAATATTAGAAGCACAGAAATAAAAAACTTACTGTGATACTGTAGCCATCAAGGAATACTGTGTCTAAGCAGAGAGAGGTCAGCATAAGTCCAAGGAACTCTAGCTTAGGGTGGCCTTTGAGGAAGAAGTGTAGATCCTCCAGCTTGGTTTGGTCCTGCCCTGAGATGTCCAGTGATCTGAGGTTTGGGCCAAACACAGTTTCCCTGAGCAAGTCGGGTACAATAGGCTTCATGGGCATGAGTCGGTCAATTGGGTCCTGACTGCCCTTGTTTTCACTGATGTCTAGGTGGATGAGACCCCTTAGCTCCAGCAGCACTTGCTTTGTTTCCTCCATACGCAGCACTTTTAGGTTGTACATGTTCAATGATTTCAAGGTGTTTTTTCTGATACGAAGACACTCTACTGATTCCAGTTTACTGCAGTTGGATATATCAAGGGAACTGAGCATATGTAGGTCATTGCAAATATTCAGTAGTGCATGGAATGATAGTTCTGTTCCACTAACATTCAACATATGTAAATTCTTCAACTTGCTAAGGCCTACATATGATTTTGTTGATAGTGTATTTCCTTTACAAACTGCATTTGATGTATGAGAAGTAAAAGTAGATCCACTAACACTTAATGCATGTATATTATTGAGGGTCCATTCACCAAAGCAGCTAATAAGTTCATCCACTGAAACTTTCGATAGGTTTTTCACTTCCACAGATTGTATTTGATGACTTTTTAGTATTCTGAGACCTTTACAAGTTACATTATTAGCATTGTGTAGAGTCACTTGACTTAGGCGCAGCACCACTGGGTCAAACAATGTCATATTCAAATCATCTAGGAGGCCTTTTCTGTCCATTGTCATAAGCAGCAAGTTTGCAACTTTTTGGTGACAAAATGCATTGGAGTCCCTGTAATGATAAAGAATACAATATTTTTAATATATGCAAGAGTTCAAAATATAGCAATGCTAAAAACAAAAATAGTCATAACAAATACCATCATCATTACTACTACTCTTAAGTAGAGGTGGTGGTTACAGTAGTAGAAATAGTAGTAGTAGCAGTAATAGTAGTAGTAATAGTAGTAGCAGTAGTAATAGTAGTAGTAGTAGTAATAATAATAGTAGTAGTAACAGTAGTAATAGTAATAGTAGTAATAGTAGTAGTAATAGTAGTTGTAGTAGTAGTAGTAGTAGTAATAGTAGTAGTAGTAATAGTAGTAGTAGTAGTAATAGTAGTAGTAGTAGTAATAGTAGCTGTAGTAATAGTAGTAGTAATAGTAGTTGTAGTAGTAATACTACTACTACTAGTAGTAGTAGTAGTTATAGTAGTAGTAGAAGTAGTAGTAGAGTAATAATAGTAGTAGTAGTAGTAATAGTAGTAGTAGAAGTAGTAGTAGAGTAATAATAGTAGTAGTAGTAGTAGTAGTAGTAGTAATAGTAGCTGTAGTAATAGTAGTAGTAATAGTAGTAGTAGTAGAAGTAGTAGTAGAGTAATAATAGTAGTAGTAGTAGTAGTAGTAGTAGTAGTAACAGTAGTAGTAATAACAGTAGTAATAGTAGTAGGAATAGTAGTAGTAGTACAGCAGTAGTAGTAGTAGTAGTAGTAAAGTAGTAGTAGTAGTAATAGTAGTAGTAGTAGTAATAGTAGTAGTAGTAGTAATAGTAGTAGTAGTAATAGTAGTAGTAGTAGTAATAGTAGTAGTAGAAGTAGTAGTAGAGTAATAGTAGTAGTAGTAGTAGTAGTAAAAGTAGTATTCATGGCATAATGGATAATCAAGATTATATAAATAACAATAATAAAAAATAATAATGACAACAATTATAGCAGCAACAATGATGGCAATCTTAGTGCACTTTCTCTGCATGGCACAAAAGCTAATCCAGTGTTAAGTTTAATCCAGATCTCTAATGTGCATGCCTAACCTCTAGACCAGGCTTTATTTGTGAGCTCAAATTAAAGTCCTGCACATGCACAGAACAAGCTAGTTAATCCCACCAATCATGTAGATAAATAATGACATTTCATCAGCTCCACAGAGAAGATGGAGTTGAGCTGCCATTAATATTTACTATAAGCAATAACAAAACAAACTCTGACATTTTCATGTTAAAGATGTATGGGAAAATTCATAAGTATATATATTTTTAAGTTGTGGAATATTCAAACTGCAACAGTAAAAAGAAGGTTGGAAAAATATTCCCAACTTATGCAATATATTAATAAAAAAAGAGAGCTTTAACAGCATCACAATTCGGTTTAAAATTCAAAGTAAAAGTTTCCTGACTCTTTAAACTTCAAATCCACATAGACATTTGTTATCATGATCCTCACTAGCACCACCCTGAAAAATCTACCCTACCTGTGCTCCGCAATCACACACAAGAAGGAGCTCTCAGAGAAAACTCAAAGGAACATAAAAGGATGTTACGAGTATCTTATTTTTGTCTGACACCTTCTTTTCAGTTTCCTATAAGGGGGGTTAAAGGGTATAATTGAGTTAGTTAGCCCGTTATACATACAAGAATGAAGAAACTACCAAAGGACTGTTTGAGCCAAAACTGGTTTATTTCTTGGGAGGTGCAAGGGCATAAGTACCAACAGGTAAACTTTAGACGCAGGTAATTAGAACCACTTGTATAGGCTTATGCATGTTGTAATCTTGCATATAGCATTAGATAACGACATTGCGCATAGATACGAGTTCATGAGTGTCCAAAGAACACTTTTAGACCAATATCAGAAAAAATGAAAATCACAATGATTTATGAAGAAATATATATATATATCTTTTCAAAAATGTGAGTTTAGCTTACATTTATACATGAATTATGCTTTCCATTGAGATTTCCTGGTAATATGCTGTAGTTATGTAGGGGTCTATATGTGTAATGAGTATGAAGCACTAATGTTAAAAATAAAAATATAACTAATGATAATAATATTTCAATTTGGAATGAGGTGGTTGGGTTAAGAAAATGAGAGAACAAATATTACCTATAACTTAGAGATTCCTCTATATACAAGTCTCCCCTCTGGGTTTGTTTTGATTCATTTTCCTAATAACATACTGTAACATCTCTGACTTCAGTAAACAAGCACACAGACAGCCTTCTTATTTCTTAGACAGGTAGTATGTAGGTATGATGGCTTTATTTCATAGAAATTCTGTTTTATTGGGCGTACACTAAAGTCTTCTACAAAAATATTGGGAGGAATATCACAGATTCAGATATCTAACCTCTGGTTTGCTCTAGAAAAGTATTCAAACCTACTTCAATAAACATCATAAAATTCTAGCAGATGAACATTACCTGAAGTACAGTCTGTGGGTGTTGTCATCCAGAGACACACGTGAGGTGCAAACTTCCTTGACATGGCTGGCAATGAATTCCACAACCAGCTCCTGTAAGGTTCCAGGACTCTCTACCATCCTGTCATAGCAAATATCTGCAAAAATGTGATTAAATATTTCATTAGTGTTAAAGTGCTACCTGAAAATACATTCTGGAACTCAACATACAAAAGCAAATAATTCTTCCATGTATATATAAATATATGTAAGTAAACATAAGGTGAATTAATTAATGAATCTATTTATATAGTACATATATGTGTATGTATATATATATATATATATATATACATATATATATATATATATGTATATATATATATATATTATATATATATACATATATATATATATATATATATATATATATATATATGTATATATATATATATATATATATATACATATATATATATATATATATATATATATATATATATATATATATACATACACATATGTGTACTATATAAATAGATTAATTAATTAATTCACTTATGTTTACTTGCATATATTTATATATACATGGAAGAATTATATGCTTTTGTATGTTGAGTTCCAGAATGTATTTTCAGGTAGCACTTTAACACTAATGAAATATTTAATCACATTTTTGCAGATATTTGCTATGACAGGATGGTAGAGAGTCCTGGAACCTTACAGGAGCTGGTTGTGGAATTCATTGCCAGCCATGTCAAGGAAGTTTGCACCTCACGTGTGTCTCTGGATGACAACACCCACAGACTGTACTTCAGGTAATGTTCATCTGCTAGAATTTTATGATGTTTATTGAAGTAGGTTTGAATACTTTTCTATAGCAAACCAGAGGTTAGATATCTGAATCTGTGATATTCCTCCCAATATTTTTGTAGAAGACTTTAGTGTACGCCCAATAAAACAGAATTTCTATGAAATAAAGCCATCATACCTACATACTACCTGTCTAAGAAATAAGAAGGCTCTCTGTGTGCTTGTTTACTGAAGTCAGAGATGTTACAGTATGTTATTAGGAAAATGAATCAAAACAAACCCAGAGGGGAGACTTGTATATAGAGGAATCTCTAAGTTATAGGTAATATTTGTTCTCTCATTTTCTTAACCCAACCACCTCATTCCAAATTGAAATATTATTATCATTAGTTATATTTTTATTTTTAACATTAGTGCTTCATACTCATTACACATATAGACCCCTACATAACTACAGCATATTACCAGGAAATCTCAATGGAAAGCATAATTCATGTATAAATGTAAGCTAAACTCACATTTTTGAAAAGATATATATATATATTTCTTCATAAATCATTGTGATTTTCATTTTTTCTGATATTGGTCTAAAAGTGTTCTTTGGACACTCATGAACTCGTATCTATGCGCAATGTCGTTATCTAATGCTATATGCAAGATTACAACATGCATAAGCCTATACAAGTGGTTCTAATTACCTGCGTCTAAAGTTTACCTGTTGGTACTTATGCACTTGCACCTCCCAAGAAATAAACCATTTTGGCTCAAACAGTCCTTTGGTAGTTTCTTCATTCTTGTATGTATAACGGGCTAACTAACTCAATTATACCCTTTAACCCCCCTTATAGGAAACTGAAAAGAAGGTGTCAGACAAAAATAAGATACTCGTAACATCCTTTTATGTTCCTTTGAGTTTTCTCTGAGAGCTCCTTCTTGTGTGTGATTGCGGAGCACAAGTAGGGTAGATTTTTCAGGGTGGTGCTAGTGAGGATCATGATAACAAATGTCTATGTGGATTTGAAGTTTAAAGAGTCAGGAAACTTTTACTTTGAATTTTAAACCGAATTGTGATGCTGTTAAAGCTCTCTTTTTTTATTAATATATTGCATAAGTTGGGAATATTTTTCCAACCTTCTTTTTACTGTTGCAGTTTGAATATTCCACAACTTAAAAATATATATACTTATGAATTTTCACATAAATCTTTAACATGAAAATGTCAGAGTTTGTTTTGTTATTGCTTATAGTAAATATTAATGGCAGCTCAACTCCATCTTCTCTGTGGAGCTGATGAAATGTCATTATTTATCTACATGATTGGTGGGATTAACTAGCTTGTTCTGTGCATGTGCAGGACTTTAATTTGAGCTCACAAATAAAGCCTGGTCTAGAGGTTAGGCATGCACATTAGAGATCTGGATTAAACTTAACACTGGATTAGCTTTTGTGCCATGCAGAGAAAGTGCACTAAGATTGCCATCATTGTTGCTGCTATAATTGTTGTCATTATTATTTTTTATTATTGTTATTTATATAATCTTGATTATCCATTATGCCATGAATACTACTTTTACTACTACTACTACTACTACTATTACTCTAC
>NC_051389.1:36458757-36498249 GCF_015228065.2 Penaeus monodon
TTCTGAATGGGAAACAAACACACACACACAAACTGACTTGCCTACATCCATATCCTATAAATACACAATTGGATGTGTACATGCAACGCAAACACACACGCAAACACACACACACACACAAACACGCAAGCACACACACACACGCAAACACACACACACACGCAAACACACACACACAATGCAAACACACACAGCATCCCACACACACATGCAAACACACCATCACACCACAAAAAGGGAACGCACGCAACACACACACACACACACAACACACACACACGCAAACACACACACACCCACCACCACACACACCACACGCAAACACACACACACATACGAAACACACAACACACTACGCAAACACACACACACATGAACGCAAACACACACACACACCAAACCACACACACACGCAAACACACACCACACGCGTACAATACGCAAACACACACAAACACCCGCAAACACACACACACACGCAAACACACACAACACACACATCACACACTGCAAACAACACTCAAACACCACGCAAACACACGCAAACACACACAACTAGCTGTAGATCAAACACACACATGCAAACACCACACACACACGCAGAAAACACAAACACACAACACCAACACACACACCTACACACACACACACATGTCCAAACACACACCAAGTTCAACACGCAAAACCCCAGATGGGTCACCACCCGCAAAACCAAACACCAGCCACGCAAACACACACACACACGCAAACAAACACACCAACACCAACACACACACCCCAAAACACCACCCACACAACACACACACACACACAACACACACAACAAAACACACAACACACACACACACACACACACACAAACACAGCACACACAAATAGCACCGCAAACACACACACCACATCACACACACACACACACACACTCAAAACGCACAACCCACACAACCAACACACACACAACGCAAACACACACAACACACACACTCAACCCACACACACACACACTCAAACACATCACACACAACACCAAACCTCAAACCACACACCGAACAAATATGTCAAACCAACACACCACATAACCAAAACAAACACAGCACACACACACAACGCAAACACACACACTACACACGCACACACGGCAAAAACAAACGCACACAACAACCAAACCAACAACTCACACCAACTGCACACACACACAAACACCACAACCACACACACAACACACCACTACAAGACACACCACACACACCCCAAACACACACCACAGACACACACCACACACACACCAAAATGTAAGTCAACATACACATACACACATACACACACACATGAACATGCAAGCATGGCCCCTCACACACACATTAAACAATTCCAAAGCTATTCCTCAACAAACCACCAACAATGAACCAAATTCAAGGCATGCGCACGACACATGAACAATGCCAACATGCTCCCACACCGCCACAACATGAAAACATGCAAACATGTGCACCACATACACACACATGGAAACATGCAGCAATGCGACAAACCTACACAATTACACCCACATAACATGGCCAACATGCAACATACACATACACACAACATGAACATGCCAACAATGCACCATACACCATACAACAATGAACACCAGCAAAGCAATGCACATACACATACACACACATGAACATGCAAAAGCATGCACATACACATACACATACACACACATGAAAACAAACTGCAAGCATTCCCCATAACACATATACCATTACACAACATTGAAACATTGCAAGCAATGCCATAACCACATAACACACAAGATTTGAACATGTCCAACAGGCACCATCACATAAACCACAGCATAACATGCAAAAGGCCCCTGCACATACACCCAATACAACACCCATGAAACTTCAAGGGCAATGCACAATACACCATACACACAAACATGAAACCTGTCAAGCATGGCAACATACAACTTATTAACATACAACCAGAATGAAACATGCAAGCCCCATGCCACATACACATACACAACACATTGGGAACAATGCCCCATCAATGGCCCAATAACACATGCACAACACAATTGAACATGGCAACATGCACATACCACATAACACACACATTAAAACATGCAAGCATGCCCACATGCACATAACACATAACCAACACAGAACATGACAAAGCTACGACCCATACACATACACACACATGAACATGCAAGCATGCACATACACATACACACAGATGAACATGCAAGCATGCACATTTCCACCTTACACCACAACATTTGAAACATTGCAAAGCCATGCCACAAAAATAACACCATTACACACAAGATGAACCCATTTCAGCATGCCAACAATACACATACACCCAGAATGAACAATGGGCGCAATCATGGCACATACACCATACACACAGATGAACAATAGCAATAGCATGCCAACATAACACAACATAAACAAACACAGATGAACATGGCAAGGCATAGCACATACAACCATAACACACAAATGAAACATGCCCAAGCAATGCCCAACATACACCATAACACCACATATGAACATGGCAAGCATGCCCAACATAACATACACACATATGAACCAATCAACATTGCACATACCATACACCCAAGATGACCATGCAACCTTCAAAACCCCCCCCCCTTGAAGAAGTCACCCACAATGCCAACACAAATCATGGGATGCTAGAAACACGTGTAACATGTGTCCAAAATAGAGGCCAATGAGAGGGGTACAATTTGTGGGTTTCAAGTGTGGTGAGAGATTCAACAGCTACATGGAAATTGTTTTTTTTCCAGTCCCTGGGGAATACGCAGTGTCCCAAGAGTACTTTTTCCTTTACGATATTGGGTCCAGAGAAGGTGACAAGTAAATGGGCTTTAATATGAGTTTTTTTTCCATCTTATTGGCCCAAAAAACTTTAACACCCCCTCACCCTGGCACCTCACCCCGGGTAACGCTAGCAATTTTCTTTTCACTCCTTTGTTTCTTTTTTGTCTGGTGTTTTTTAATTATTTTTTTTTATTTTTTTATCCTTATGCATCCTATTTTATGTTTATTTAATTTTAACTTTTTGATTCCCATTTTTTATTTTTATATTACCATATATAACTTATATATAATATAATATATAATATATATCTTACATATATTATATATAATTATATATATGTTTAAATTAATTTAATGTATAATGTGTTAATATAATTTTTTAATTGTATATGTATATATTAACACATATACCCATATAATAATATTATATCCCTATCCTTATATCTATATTCTATATATTACTATCTCTATATATCCCAATACATACCATATACCAATATATATACATATACAATATATATATACCTCCTATATATAATATATATATATTATATATATATATCTTATATATAATATAATATATAATATTATATATATAAATGATATTATAGACCAAAACATACACATAACATATCGTAACAATATATATTAATATATAATTTATATATAAATTCTTATTTATATACTCTAAATGATTCTCTTTTCTTCTATATATATCACATATATTATTATTCTATCATTATTAATAATAATACATATCATATTTATAATTTTATTAATATATATACATAATTAATAATATATATATTATATACAATATATATATATATATTATCCCCATATAATATAATAATATATTACTATACATTATAATATATCATATATCTCTCTCTCTCCCTCTCTATACTACTATCCCTTATCTTATATACCTTATCCTTATCTACATATATATATATCTATATATATATAATATATTAGTATACAACAACAAAATATATCTATACTTGCTATTCTCATACCGATATCGCTATATCTACATATATTCATATATATAATATAATATATATATAATTATACATATATATATTATATATAATTACATATATATATTATATATATAATATTAAGTATATATATATTAAAATATATATACATTTATTATATATATTTATTACATATATAAATAATAATCACTACATATATCTCTATCTCTATATATTAATATTATTATTACATATGTTAATATATTATATATTATCTTATATATTACCATATAATATTATACATATATTTATATTATAATAATATATATATATAAATATAAATATTAAAATATATACTATAGGTATATGAATATTATTATATATATACAAATATATATTATTCTTAATTATTATATTTATGTCTATTTCTATATCTTATATTATATATATATATGTTAATATATATTAGTATATATAATATGATTATTATATACATATATATAATACATTAATATATATAATATATATATATATATATTATATAGTCGAATATTAAATAATATTTTATATTAAACATATATTACATATAAATACATATTATACATAATAATACATTATATATTAAATATAGAATTATATTTTATATTATATATATATAATATTAATGGTTTATGTATATATATTATATATATATATAATAATATAATTGTAAAAATGTATAATATAAATAATTAACTATATTATACATCTAACATAGGTAAAAATAAATATGATATTATATAATACATTGATAACATCTTATAGTTATATTAATATACAATTAACCATTTAATATATATATATTATATAATATATTACATAGTTATATATATATATAGACATATATATTACATATTATATATGTATGTATATATAATGTTTTTTATATACATATAACATATAATATATATATTATAGCATATATAATATAATATTATAATTCATTATAAATATAGTAATATTTAAATTATATATATATACTTATATAGCTATACATAACCATACAATACATATTATAACATTTATACTACTAATAGATCATATACATAATATATATACCCATGATTAGATAAATAATATATAATATCTTTATATATACTATAATATAATATATACACAATACACATACATATTTACATATACAATATATAATATATATATTAATATTATTATATACTTATTATATAATATTCTTCTAAATACATAAGTATTCCTATACATATATATCTAGTACATATATATCTATACATATTATATCCTAATACATATATTATCTATAATCTAATATATTCTATAACATTAATATTAATCTCCTACATATAAAATATCTATAACTATATATTATCTATACATATATATCTATAATAAATATATCAATAATATATATATAATACATATATTATATATATAATATATATATTATCAATAATATATATACAATATATAATATATATCTTACTAATACTATATATATATATATATATATATATACATTATATTATATATAATATATATAATATAATATATATACATATATATTATAATATATAAAAAATATATATAATAAAATATAAAAATATATATATATATATATATATATATATATATATATAAATATATATATATATCATATTATATAAGATATATATATACATATATATATATATAATTATATATATAATATATATATTTATATATATAAATATACATTATATATATATATAACTATATAATATATAAATATATATATATATACATATAATATAATAATATATATTAATATAATATAATATATATATATATTATATATATATACATATATAAATATTATATATATATATATATATAATATATAATATATATATAATATATATTAATAAAAAAATAATTTTTAAAATAAATTTTTATAAAATATTATAATTTAAAAATTTTTTAAAATAATATAATGTTTTAAATATTATTTTTTGTATATAATTTATAAAAATATAATAAATAAATTTTTTATATATTTTTATTATATATTAAAATATTTATTAATATTTTTATATATATTTATTATATTTTTAATATATAATTATAAATATTAATAATTTAAAAATTAATATATTTATATATATATATAATATTTTAATTTATTATTATTAATAATTTTTTATATATATATATTATATATTTTAAAAAATTAATATATATATATTTTATATAAATATTATATTTATTTTGTTAAAATTTTTATATTATTTTTTTTTTTTATTATTTTTTTTTTTAATTATTATAATTTTAAAAATTTTTTGTATTTAAATTTTGGGGATATAAATTTTTTTTATTATTTAATTTTTTTTATTAAAAATTTTTTAAATTTTATTTTTTTTATTTTATATTATTTTTTTTTTATTTATTTTGTATAAATTATTATATTATTATATATATATAATTTTTTATTATTTAATTTTAATTTTAAAATTTTATATTTAAAATATATATTTTTATATAGACCCCCTCTTTATCACTTTATTTTTTCCTGCTGTTTTCCCAAACTCTTTTTAAAATTTTAGTCATTTTTCCCTTTCGGGGGTGGGGGGTTTTTTATTATTTCTTTTTTTTTTTGTTTTTCCCCCTTCAGGTAAATTTTTTTATTGCTTCCTGTTTTTTTTCCATTTTTTTCCCTAATTTTTCTTTTTGGCAAATGTTTTTATTTTTTAATTTTTTTTGTGTGTAAAAATTATTTTTTCCCCCCTCTCCCTTGTTTACCTTTTATCTGCTTTTATGATATAGATTTTTTTATCATCTGTGTTCCCATGTCTTTTTTTTTCCTTTCTTTTCAACTTCTCTCGTTTTCACGTTTTTTTTTTTTTTGTGGTGTAAATTTTTTTCCTCCTTTGCTTATTAAAATCTTTTGTTTTCCTAGTTTGTTGCTCTCTTTCCTTTTTTTGGTTTATATCCTCTTTTTTTTTCCCCCTTTTTTATTTATTTGTTTTTCCAAGCCTTTTATTTTTTGGATATTTATTTGTTTTTGGTAGTGTTTTTGAGATGAATGCTTAATTTTATTTTGACATAAAACAAAAAATTTACCAAAAAATTGTATCCATTAAAAATTTCTGAATCCTTTTTTTGTCTATTAGGTGAGTAATTAAAAACTTTATTCTCATGGTTTCAAGAAATTTCAAATCTCTCCATATGTGGTTGGCACACTTCCCCCCTGCTAATACTGTATTAAAAAAAAAAACACAGAAAGAGTAAAGCATTTCCCCTATCTAAGATGCATACTAAAAAAAAATCCCCCAAAAAAAAACTACTATAAAAATTTCATGTATACATGAGGGGAAGGGGGCCTACGTGTATTTGTACCTGATTTCAAAATAAAATTTTGGTTTTTTTGTGTGTTGTGTTTTTGTGTGTGTGTGTGTGTTGTTGTGTGTGTGTGTGTGTGTTGTGTTTGGTGGTGTGGGGTGTGTGTGTGGGGGGTGTGAGAGAAACAATGGTTCTACATACATATAATTTTATAAAATGCAAAGTATATATGAACTATAATGCATCCTACATTATACTTTATATTTTAATGAAAGCATACATGTATATTTTTCAACTTCCAAAAACTTTAGGAAAAATTCCATTTAAATTACCATAATGAAAAACCTGTTTTGCCAAGTTTCTTACAAGATTACAAAGTCCCAAAGGGGTTTTTTGTGATAAAGATAGATGGTTCCCCCTATGTGAAAAAATCAGTCAAGGGGGGTCTAGGTAAAGGGAAAAATAAGATAAAGGTAATTTGGTTTTTGGGATTTTTTTATTTTTTTTTTCCTAGAAAAAATAACAATACTGTGTTTTTCTTTTTTTCACACCTGTGTGATATTAATGATGCATACTGTGGTAGAAAAAAAAGAAAAAAAAAAAAACGAGTATGGTTTTTGGCTTCGGGAAGTGGGACATTTAACAGTAGGATTAAATGTTTTTATGTTTCTCTTGGTCCATCATTTTCTTTTTGGCCGGAGTCTTTTTAGTTTTCCGTCCCGTCCCCCCCATTCGGATCAAAAAACTTAGGGAAGCTGGGGGGGGAAAACAGACAAATGACAAAGGAAGAAGTAAAGAGCAAGGAAAACGGGGGAAAGTTTTTAAAAAGTCACTACCAGATGCAATTTATTGGGCCCCGCCAAAGGATATTGTGAATGACCCAAAGGGTTTTCAAAAACCAACAGGAAAAATACAACCTATGGGGAAGTATGGTAAAGGGGGTTCTAAAACTTTTTTCCTAACTATTAATTTTTTCACATTGTTTTAAATTTTAACATTTTCCCTTGGGGAGGTTTTCCTTAATAATGGGGTCTACAACTTGTTTTAAATTTTGGATTTGGGGGACCAAAAATAAGGAACAGCCATGGAAAAAAAAAAAATATGGGGAGGGGGGGGCATGGAATTTTTTTGGGGGGGAATCCCCTGTGGGTTTTGGGGCGGGGTTTAGGGCACCCTTTTGGAGTGGGTGAAAAAAAATTTTTTGCCCCCGAAAGGGGCCGGGTAAAAAAAAAAAGAAAGGAAAAAAAATATATAATACTATACATCTATAAATAATCATACATATTATATACAATACAATATATATAACATATACATAATATATACATATACATATATATAATATATAAAGTATATATATACCGTATATATATACATATCAATATATATACATATACAATATATGATATTAAATTACATATATATATACACAATATACATATATACATTTTATAATATATATAAGCATATATTTATTAATACTATATATACCTATATATATATATACCATATATATATAATCATATTAATACATCTCTATTACTATATATATACAGATGATATAACATATATATATAGACAATATATATATACTATATATATACATATATATTACATTATATATACATATATATATCATATATACATATATATATACTCTATATACATATTTACATACATATATAACATATATATAACATATATACATATATATACTATATACATATATAGACAATATATATACATATATATACATCATAATATATATACATATATATAACATTTATATGTTTTATATATATAATATATGTTTATATATATCATATATTATGTAATATTATAATATATTGTATAGTATATATTATAATCTATATATATCTCTATATCTGTTATATATATCTGCTATCTATATACTATATTATATATTGTATATATATATACATTATAGATATATATATATTATATATAGTGTATATATACCTCTCTATCTGTATGTATATTCTATATATATATCATCTCTTCTCATCTTATATATATGTCTATATCTACTCCATTCTCTATTACTATCTATATATATATAGATATCTATCTAGTAATGTTACTGTCTTGTCTTCTATCTATCTCTCTCTCTAATGTCTCTATCTATCTCTATCTGTCTACTCTCCTTCTCTATCTCTCTATGTCTCATATTCTATACCATCTATACTATATCTATAATATCTCGCTCTGTGTCTATATCGATGATCTCTATACTCTCTCTCTGTATTCTCTGATCTCTCTCGCTCCTCTCTCTCTCTCCTTTTCTCTCTCTCCTCTCTCTCGTCTTCTATGTCTCTCTCTCTCTCTCCTCTCTCTCTCTCTCTCTGTCTCTCTCTATCTCTCCTCTCTCTATCTATCTCTACTCTCTCTCTGTTCTCTCCTCTCTCTCTCTCTATTTCATCTCTCTCTCTCTGTCTCTCTCTCTATCTCTCTGTCTATCCTATCTCTCTGTCTATTTCTCTCTATCTCTCTCTTCTCTCTCTCTTCTCTCTTCTCTCTGTTCTCTTCTCTCTCTCTGTCTCTCTCTGTCTCTCTCTCTCCCTCTCTCTCTGTGCTATCTCTGGGGTCCACCCACCCCTTCCCACTCACGCTCTCTAGCTATCATCTCATCGCATCTCTTCTCTTTCTCCTCTCTCTCTTTCTCCGTCTCTCTCATCTCTATCTTGCCTCCGTCTCTCATCCCTCTCTGCTTGCTCCGTCTCTTTCTGCTCTTGCTACGTCTCTCTCGCTTCTCTTGCTCCCGTCTCTCCTTCTCGCTTGCTCCGCCTAGCTCCTTCTCTTGCCTCCCCTCTCTACACTCTCTCAATCTTGCTCCGCTATATCTCTATATCTGCTCCGCCTTCTCCTATACTTTGCCGCCTATCTATCTATCTGATGCGACGCATCTACTCTATCTATGATCCGCATATCTATATCTATTGATACGCATATATGATAATTTGATACGCAGATATAATATATTTGATCCCCTATAAATATATTATATTGAAGACGCTATTTATCTATAGTTGATACAGCCTCTCTATAATCTCTATTGATGCCGTAGATATATATATATTGATACGTATATATATTGATACGTATATATATTGATACGTATATATAATTGATACGTATATCTCTCATCTCTCTACTCTTCTCTCTCTTATCTCTCTATCTCCTCTCTCTCAGTGCTTCTCTCTCTCTGTCTCTTATCGTATCTCTCTCTCTCTATAATCTCTCTATATTCTATATATGCGTCGGTCTCTCTTCATATATCTCTCTCTCTCTATCTCTCTCTCTCTCCTCCTGTCTCTCTCTCTGTCTCTCTCTCCTCTATATATCTCTCTTACTCTCTCATCTCGTCGCTTATCTCTCTCTCTCTCTCTCTCTCTCTATCTGTCTCTATCTCTTGCACGTATATCTCACTCACTATTTCGCTATACTATCCCTAACCCTTCTACCTACATATCGCTACCTACTCTCTCTGGACTCCCTATCAAATGAAAAAATTTTAATATCGATCACCTCTAAATATTATCTCCTACCTTTTATATTCTCTCTCTCTCGATCTCTCTCTTCTCTCCTCTCTCTCTTTCCTTTCTTCAATCCTCTCTCTCTATCTCTCTATTCATCTTCCTCTCTACTCTCTCTGTCTCTCTCTCTCTCTCTCTCTCATCTCTTATATCTCATCTCTCTATCTCTATATCGACCATAAGCTTCAACAGTTTAGACCTAATTCAATGACTACTGATGTATTACTACATACACTGCCCACTCAATACAGTTTTCATGGAAACCAATCATACATCCTACACCCTTGTGCCACTCGTCCTTGATGTCGCAACGCGCTTTTGAACACAGTCACTCGTGAATGATTAATTGACCAACCGTCCACACCTAGGAATTTATAGGACACTCTAAAGGATATAGACCTTGTTGGAAAAAAACATTCCAAAGAAAAATTGGAAACCCAACAGTCCGACTCCAGAGACCACCGCATAAGTCCATTCTATTTAATGTATTTGCTATAAATGACCTAAAATCATCAAAAGAAATTGAATAAAAATGACACAACTCTACTAACAAGCATCAAAAATCTATTAGAAGCCTCCAATAAAATAGAAATAGAATGACAAAAGCTAACATCAAGGGCCAATAATTGGGATTTGAAAATAACTTTCACAAGTAAATTACTGTGCTTTTCAAACAGACATATAAAGGCACTACCAACACAATAAAATATATAATATCGAGCTTAAATATTCCCAAAGTCACAAATTCCTTGCTTAACATTAGATGCCCCAAACTAAAAATGGAACAACTATATGGATATGCTAAAAAGTATATTAGTAGAATAATATAGTGAAAAACTAACTTCATTAAACTGGGAACAGAGAAACTCTTTTAAATTTAGAAGCTATTATAAACCAAACTAGAATATGCTAACAATCTATGGAGCGCAAACGAAATGGATTAAGAAACTAGAACTTTACAATCAAGTACTAAGACTGGCAACTGATTCTTAGATAAAATTCAAGTACTAAGAACTGGCAACTGGTGGGTCTTAGATCACTCCAATCATCGCTCTCCACGCATTAACAATGTTCCACTTCACAAATAGAATAAAAAGAACTTGAATGTATACAATTACATAACCTAATAAGCTACAACACCGTGAGAGCAACAAATAATAAAATGCATAAAAGAATTCATCTCTAAGAGACAGATCCCTAGTACAACAGAGCTACGGCAACAAGAAGAAATCTAAATCTAGACATAACTCCAAATGTGATATTCAAATATATCCCCAATACCCCCATGGCATGATATCTCAGAGTATACAAAAACTTTATGGACAACATAACAAAAAATACTTCTCAAATCTTTATTCAAAAACATATCAGGAGTTAATAAACATCAACTATAAAAACTTTCAATAGAATTTTCACTGATGGCTCAAAGATAAAAGAACCACAATCAACATCAGCAGCAACTTTCATCCAGAAAAAAAATATACACATTTGGAACTACCTCCAAAAACTAGAAATCACTTCCCGCAGAATTTTTGCCATAAAATAAGGTTAAATTATACAATAACAAAAAAACTAACACAAAATTTTTAAAGATCCCCCATCCACAATTAACAAATCCTAACCCCATTAACAAACCCCCAAAATTGTATATGAAAATACAAAAAAAAATTATTTCCTTGACAAAAAAAAAGGATTAGTTCCAAATTTTAAAAAGGGGGAAAGAAAGCCCAGCAAAAAACCCCTAAATAAAAACCCCCAGCCCCATACAAGACCCAATTGTATCATAAAGAAATCTTAAAAAAATACCAAAAAAGGGGAAAAAATTAAAAAAGAATCTTAAAACAAAAAAAATTATCTCATCAAAGATAAATCCAAAAACCATGGGCCAGAGCCGGAACAAAAAAACAGATACTCAGGGCAGATAAATTTCCCAAAAAAATAAAAAACACCATATAGAATAAAATGGAAATGGGGGGGGACCTCGTAAAAGGGTGAATGGAAAGTGTTGCTCGAGAACTGCGTGTTGTTTATAGAGCCATTTAGACATTCCTCGGCCAAGACAGCTGTCGACTTTTTTTTTTTTTTTTTGTGGGAAAAAAAGGAAGGGTTTTTTTTTTTTTTTTGGTGGGTTTTTTTAAAAAAAGTGGAATTTTAAATTTTAATTTAGTAAGGAAAGCTTATGAAAACTCAAACTTTGGAATTTAAAGGAGGGCGATCCCCTGGAAATAACATGGAATGAATGGGGTTTTACCAGAAACAAGCAGATAAATGAAAAACCCGGGTGTGAAATTACCCATATCCAAACAGGCTGGTAACAAAGAATCGGAGACAAACGTGGGAAACCCCACCACACAGCAGTTTCTCCTCAAAAAAAAGTATACTTTTTAATATAAAAAACAAAAACAATCACTTCAAACTTAACAATCCCAAAAACAACAGTGCCCTTAAAAAATCAAAAAATTTTATAAATTCATCATAGAAAAACTCCGTGAGAATCCTAGGAATGGCAAGCTATTTAATTAAGTGAAGACATAAAAAAAAAGGGCCTTTGAATGAAAAAAACCTCTAGGGGGGGCTGGGAAAACCAATGCAAACTAAACCTTTTAGCAAAACTAGGGTACTCCCATGGACTATTTCCCCCCGTGAAATCCAAATTGAATTCAAAGAAATTCTGAAAAATATTAAATAATTTTGGGGGCAGACCTCAAAAAAAAAAAAAATCAATAGAATAAAAGCTAAACCCAAAAAATCCAAGGGGAAAATAAATGGGTACCCCCAGACCCTAAAAATAACATCCAGGGGCCCTACCCTCCAAAGTGCCATAGGCCTACTGATATCAATTTTTCAATACACTTTTTCCATTCCCAAAAGTTTTCAAAGCTTATTATGGTCGGGGATAATTTTTTGTAAAAAAAATTTACAATTTGTAATTGCAATCAGTTGGTCCAAATTTAAAGACTTTTCAAACCCCCCCTTTTTGTTTTTTCTGTAAAAGTAAAACCCCCCCAGCTAGAAGGCATGCCAGACAACATAAAAAACAAAAAAAAACTAAGAAAAACCAAAACCAACAACCGAGAAGTTTAAAAAACTTTTTACACCCGTTAAACCAACACTCAAAAAAAAAAAAAACAACAACAACAAAAAAAAAAAAAACCCCCCCAAAAAAAACCCTACTAACAAAACAAGAACGCAACCCAACTCTGAATACTACCCCAACCAAAGGGAAAAAAAAAACAACACCCCAACAAAAAAAACCCAAAGTAAACAAACATTGCTCCTTTAACCCCAAAAACCCCAAAAATCCCACTAGAAAAAGGATAAAACTGTAAAAAGAATAATTAACTAATACAAACATAGCTCAAACTTAAAAAATCTGAAAAATCTTAATCAAAACTATATAAAAACCCATAACAGAAGAAATTTCCCCAATCAAAAAAAGAAATCAGGAATGTTTTATGGAAAAATTTAAATACTCGGGAAATGCCGGGATCTTTTAAATAGAGACAAAAATAGACCTTTAAATAAAAAAGAAAATCCAAAAGTTTTTGCAATCTGCAAAACGGGTTCACAAAAATGCCCTTTTAAGTAAAAAAAAACAATAAAGGGAAAAGATAGACCAGAAAAAAAGGGGAAAATTTTGAAATTTTATTTGTATACTCCCAGATACAATACAAGAAAATAAACCTAAATGAGAGAAAAAATAAAAAAATAGAAAAAAAAGCTATAAAATTCGAAAAAATGAATGGCTAAATTTAATTCAAATTTTACAACCCTTTGCAACCAAACAAAACACAGAATTGAACTTTCTAAACATTAGACAACCCCCAAAATTAATAATGGGAAATTTTTTATGTTTACCACCCGGGCATGAAACCCACACATAAAAAAAAAACCAAAAAAAATGGGGAATAAATTTTAAATTGATTTTCAAAACAATCTGAGTTAATACCCCACGGGCTAATCACCAGAAGAGCCCAAAACAGGGAAAAGGAACTGCTTGATTTGTGATAGGACTCCCGAACTAAGCATTTCAAAATAAAAACAAATGCAGGGAGTGACTATTTTCCAAACAATAAAAAGAGACACACCCCAAAAATAAAACACAAAAACAGAAAAAGGACTTCTAAAGGATGGGGTTTTTCAAGAAGAATTAGTAACAAAGCCCTCAAGGGCATTTATTCATAAAAAAAAAAGGGCCCAAATAAAAAAACACGGGTAAAAAATATTTTAAATTTGATAATAAAGTCAAAAAAAAATAAGCAAGAAAAACCCGGGAATCAAAATGTAAAAAACAAAAAAACAAAAAAACAAAGCCCTTTAATAAATGGGGAAAAAAATTCAATGAAAAAAGAATAGAATTTTTAAAAACTAAAAATTAAAGCAAAACCATTATAGAAACAAAAAAAGTGGGAAAACTACTTCCCACAAAAACACATTTCCGAAAGATTTGATAATTTCATAAAAAAAAAGCGGGGGAAAAATAAATTAAAACTTCCCCAAATAATTGTAAATCAGATTCAAGTAAAGAGAAAAAAACTCAATTTGCTAAAGAAGAATTTCAAGAAAAAAAAAAAAAGCAAAGAGACGAAAAAAAAACAAAAATAAAAAAAATTTGACAGAAAAACCAAAACACAAAAGGGAATAATAAAAACCCTCATTTAAAATTTTTAACTTCGTAAAAAAAAAATCTAATAAGGAAAAGCCTTGGACGATAAAATTTCATAAAATTTTAAAAAAAATTCCCCAAAAATATTAAAAAAATCTTAACTTTGCTCAAATTTGGAAAAAGGGGAAAATATCCAAAGGAACAAAGGGGAATCGTTAAAAACCCAAAATAAAACCGGAAAAGACCCTCAGATAAAAAATCCACGATAATTATGAATTCAGTATTGGGAAAAAAATTTTTAAACACCCTGACTTGTAACTAAAATATGGGTTGAAATTTAAAAAAAAAAATAAACAAAAACCCAACAGGGTTCAGGCCAAACATCTCAACCATAGATGCTCTTAAAAAAAAATAGACTTCAAATCAAAAAGCTTTTGCAGAAAAAAAATAGCTCTAATGCATCCCCAATCTGGAAAAAAAACGAGTCCAAAACAGAAGAATAATAATAAAAACGGCAAAAAATGGAAACGGTGCCCCACTGAAGGGGTTTTTATTTCCCAAAAACAGAACCACCAAATGGGCAAGGGAAAAAAAAAAATCAACAGCAAAAACATAGCAAGGGGGGTCCCCCAAGGCCTCCTTAAAATCCTTTTATTTAACATAATGAAAAAGGGGTTTTAAACCCCAAAGGGTATTTTTAAAAAGAAATACCAGATACTTTCAATTATACAATTGATAAAAATCTAGCAGAGGCAAAAATAAAATGAATTAGGGTTAAAAAAAAATAGTAGATGGGCAAACAAATGGGGAAATTAACAAAATCGACAAAAAATAAACTCATGTGTTTTACAAAAAAAAGAATAAACAAATCCAATGCTACAAAAAGATAACAAAGTACTTAATCACAAAATAACCACACAATTCTTGGGGCTAGAATTAAAAAATACTACGGCTGCTTGAAAAAACCCCCCTAAAGTTAGCTTTTAAAACTCTCACAAAAAAATGCCCCTCAAATACAAACAAAAAAATTGGAGTCATGCACAGGATGAAAATACTAGAAAAAAAAGAGAATAACCAATGAAATAAATAAACGAAAATATAGAAGAATTCCCAAAAAATAAAAAGGGCCTAGTAACAGAGAAATAGAAACTTGCAGATTTACAAAAAAAACAAAACAAAAAAAATCCCAAACACCCCTATTCCACCAGGGTTTGATTTACAAAAACAGAAACTTCATAGACATTAAAAAAAAAATGTCCCCGTACAAAAAATTTAAAAGTAAATTTTTAAAGAGGAAAAAAAGATATAAAAAAAAAAAAATTATATTTCCGATGGTTCAAAATTAAACCAAACCAAAACCCCGTGCCATATATTCCGACAAAAAATAAAAAAATGGTATTACCAGATGAAAAAAAAATAAACCATAATAATTTCTATGTATTTATTAAAAACCCAAAAAAGAAAAGGGGATTCAATCCGGTACGCCCAAATTTCACTCTTACAGAACAACTGATGGGAAACTCTGAAAAGAAACAAAATAAATAAACCTACTAAATTATCTCATAGGTGCTGATCTCTCACCATAAAGAGTATACATTCTAAGAACACCAAATATTCGTGAAAAAAAACAAAAAATAATAGAAATAGTAAACAAAACCTGGGAATCTTCGGGAAAAGGAATAGGTGACTTTTGCTCAAAAACCCTCACACATGAACACGTACTTTTTTTTACTAGACACCGTAGTGAAACGGTCTCACGAACTTCCCAAAAAACCAAAAAGGGGAAAAAATACTTTTGTCCAGGGAAACTCTAATACATTGCAAAGATACGGGCGGGGCCCCATAAATGAAAAAACAGAAAAAGGGGCAGAAAAATGTGCGTTTAAATCATTGTAAAAAGACTGAAAAAGGACCTACTGTTTTTACGGCGGATATCACACCCAAGAGAAAAATTGAAAAATTCCAAAAAACTGCACAAACAAAAATAAAAACAACACTACACCAAAAACCAATGAAAAAACATTTAAAAAGTTAAAAACCACTAACAGTGAAGATCAAATCAACAAAAAATACACTTTTGTAGAAACTTCAAGAAACAAAAACTTACAAGCAAGAACTACTCACAAAACACAAACAAAAAACAAGGACCTACAAAACACACCCACAAAACAAAAAAAAAAACAAAAAAACAAAACCCAAACATAACAGAAGAAAAAACAAAGAAAAAAAAAACTAAACCCCAAAAAAAAAAAAAAAAAAAAAAAAATTTTGAAGGAGAAAAAATGGACAAAACCCAAAAAAAACAACACCAAAACAGGTCTTACCCCCAAAAAATACAAACCAGAACAAAAAAAAACAATAATAACAAAAAGGAAAAGGACTTTTCTTGGGTTTCCTTTGTAAGGGAAATTTTCAAAAAATTAAAAATAAATTTAATATATAAATAAGGAAAGTCACTAATTTTTAACATATCAGAAGGCTGTTAAACAAGGATCTTTAATAAGAACGCTATAGAGAATTAATGAATAACATAAACTATGGAAAGCAAGATCAATAAAAACAAAAAAATAGAAAAAAAAATATTAACTATAAAGAAAACCGATTAAACAAATGAAATAGGGTTTAAAAGGAAAAGAAAAACCTGACCCCAAAATTATGAATAAAAAAAAGGATAGGGAAAATCAGTTTGGTGGGGGTTAGCTTTTCGTTAAAAAAATTTATTAAATAAAAAGACATTAAATAAAATGAAAAGCCAAAGAAAAAAATTTTTGAAGAAAAGCCTTAAATATTTTCAATAAAAAAAGGGCAAACAACTACTAAGTATCCCTGTAAAGAATTGAAATAAAAAAATAGAGCTCTATTCTAACCAAAAGATAAACCAAAACTTATAAGGGGAGACCTAAATCTCTCACCACTTTGGGTTTTTAATTTTAAAATCCAAAATTCAGAAACAAAACGGGAAAACCTTTTTTTCATTTTCTAGCAAAAAAGGAAATATTATTACACCACCGGGCCCAAAACAACAAGGTTCGACCCGTTACAGGAAAAACCAACAACAGTTTAAAATTTTATAGTTCTCCAAACCCTTTAACTTTTGAAATAGTAAGGTTACTTTGAAAAGGCCATTTCCAAAAATAAAAAAATTAAAGATAACAAAGTCCCTAAAAAAAAAGAAAAGAAAAGGCATTTTACAAAAGGGATGGACTAAATCCAAAAAAACTGTCTAAGTTAAAAAAAGAAGCACAAAAACCCCCCCAACAAAAAGTCCTAAAATTTAAATTATAAAAAAATATTCAAGTGTTCAAATTTTGCACAAACTGTTCTCACTGCCATATATTCCAAGACAAAAAATAAAAAAAAATAGGCATTTCCTAGAAAAAGAAAAAATAAGGCAGAAAATTTTTTTCAATAAAAAAAGGAATTACCTACATCCAGAACAACAGACTAGTAAAATCATAATATTTTCAAATTCAAAATTCCCCTTTCAAATAATATCAAACTTAAAAACCCAAAAAACTATAAAAACATATATTTGAAAACAGGGAAGAGTAACCTTACAAACCAAAAAAAGATACTAACAATACAGGGATCCACCCAAAATATGAGGTAATGAAATAGCTGATCAAGCGGCAAAAAAAGCACCTAACATAACAAATCCCATAACCATACATGAAGACAAAAGAAAAAAAAAAAGAAAGCAAATAAGAATAAAATATTTTTTTAAATGGAAAACACAATTAAATACAATCCAAAACCCCAAAAAATTCCTTTCTGAAAAACACAAAACCCCCAACCCAGGAAAGATCAAAAAAAAACGGGATGTTTGCATAACCAACTCAAAAAAAACCATAAAGTTAAACCCAGCACCACACAAAGTAAAAATAGAAAAACCCAAATGTAGAGGTGTCACATAAAAAGAAAATATAGAACTATAATACTCAATGTAAAAAGATTTCACTTTTAAAAACATAGCTGATGGAACTCCAAAAGAATAAAAATAAAAATCCTAACATGGTTTTATACTCACGGGTGCTGATCTCTTCCCAAATAAAAAATTTACATTTTAAGACACCAAAAAAATTTTTGAAGAAAAAAACTAACATAAAAATAAAAAAAGAAGAAGAAAGAACAGACCAGGGATCAGACTAACAATAGTCAAAAAACCCTATAAAAGAAGAAAGGGAAAAAAAGGGAAAATGCCCTTTTCTGCGATGGGCAAGAACCAAAAAGAGACTATGGAAATATGTTATTACCTGCCAAGAATAAACTCACCAAACAAAACTAAATAGCGTCTGACGACTGAACATAAAAATATTTAAAAAATCTTCTGATTACGGGTCGATAAACCATCTTAACAAAGTACTACATACTGAGACCACAACAAACAATTTAAATTTAATTTTTAAAATTTTAAAGAAACAAGAACCAAAGAAAAAAGGGGCCCCGGGGATTGAAAACAACATCTAAAACACTATAACAAGAAAGAAGAAGACAAAGAAGCAGATTTTTCCACCATGAATACATGGAGGATTGTGTTGTCCAGGGTGGGGGTTTTTGGGGCACAGCCCCAGTGGGGGGTTGGGGTAAAAAAGGGCCCTTGTTTTCACAGTATGGTTTTTACCTTAATGTGTTCTTTTATTATTATTCTTTACAGAATAAACAGACTCACCAGAGGATAAGTCCCCAAACTCGTTACATAATTTACTTGATAATCTATGTTGTCATAAAATGGGTGTCCCCTTTGGGAACTCCCTGAGGGGGGGGTTGATGAGGGCTCTGCCCCCAACCCCCAAAAGGGCACTTGTTTCACCTCATAGCCAGATAGAGCTAAAGCTCGAGAGCACCTAGTGGACTTTATCTGAAGCACTACTGATCGTTTCTGCAGATTATTCTTTGTACCAACGACCAACTTTTAGTCCTCTACAATATTATCTTCATTTTGCCCAATCTTTGTGCCTCCATACCATAAAAATTAACCTATGTATGTGTACTATTGGGTGAGAGGAATCCATCAATACCAAAACTGTCATGATCTTTTAATAAAAGGTTTTCCCCAAAAAAATTACCAGGGAGAAGGGTTTTTGTACCTTGATGAGAAAAACTCTACCGGTGTTTGCCTTTCTTGATGAGTGTACAAAAAATAATTTAATGGACACAAAAACTAAACCCAATCCAAGAAACCCGGCATAGTGTAGAACTACGATTAAAATCGAACAAAAGACCCGGAGACTACGACACGAGGAAGACCCGCACCCCAAACACCCCCGGGAAAAACAAAACCGGCAGAAACCCACGGATCCCCCCCCGCCCACAACTGATAACACCCCCATGCACGGGCAAAAAAATCAAAATGTAGTCCTTTAATTTAATGTCAATCTGAAGCCTCAAATTTTAAAAATCCCTAAACTGAAAAAAAATGCACTAAACAAATCTTTTTAAAAAAAATTATTTGAAGATTCCCTCGAGTCAGGAAAGGAAAGCCAAAAGGGTTTGGGGTACATATATCCCCAAATTAAAAACCTTTAAACAAAAAAAAAAACTGGGAGAGGGGAAAATCAAATGCAAACACCCGGGCCAAGAAAAAAACATAGTGCTCTATGGCACAATCTTCCCAGTGGAAAAAATTAACCCCCAGAAACAAACAGAAAATAAGAAAAATGGGGAAATAAACTGAGAAAAAAAGTATAAAGAAAAAAAAAGCAAAGAGACAAAAAAAATGAAAATAAGTGGTTTCCAAATAAGTCCCTAAGATGATCTTTAAAGGGAAAACTACCAAGAAGTAGAAACTGGGCAACTTTTACTCAGCCTCAATACACTTTTCCTATCCAAAATGTTTCGGTGTCGTGTATGGACATGGGATCATGAAGTAAAAATAAAAAAAAGATGCAGTAAATCGTAAATTTAATCACAATTTTAAAAGACTGCCCTAACAAGATACTCTTTTATGTCATGGGAACCCAAAAATACAAATCATGCAGAATCATAAGGGGCCCAAAAAAAAACAAAAAAAATATAACACCTAATTTTTAAAATAAAAAAAAAAAGTTTCAAGAGTTAAACCTTCCGAAAAAAGAAATTTTAAATTTTTTAGAGCCCCTCACAAACTAAACAAAAACCCAAAAACCAATCACTCAAACCCCCCAACAAACAAAAAAACACAAACATACAAACAAAGAACCCCAAAACCTACAAACACAAAACACCCAAAACGAAAAACAACGAAACCCAAAAAATAACAAACAACGAACTGAAAATATAAAAACAACAGAACTCACAAAAAACACAATAAATTGCCCAGCCCTTTAATCAATCCAGAACATAACATTAGGGCAAAAACCCCCAACGAACCCCAAATATAAAATTCAAAAAGCCAAAGAGGGAGGCAACATACTAGAAAAACCACAGAAAACGAACTAAACAAGAAAATCAATACAAAAGCTTCCCAAAAAAGAATTCAGTTTCCCCAAAACGGGTCCTTACCTACACCACTGAGAATGAAACTCCAAAAAGGGATCTAAAAAACAAAAAAAGATACCCAACTAAATAAAAAAAGACTTTTGGGGGATCAACAATAAAAATATAATTATGTAAATAAAATATAAACAACTAAACTCTAAAAAAAAAATGATAAAATTATAAAAAACAAAAAATAAAATAAACCATTAAAAAGAAAAAATAAAATTTTTAAAAAATGAATAAAAAAATTCTCTGTAATATCAGGTCTACTAAACAAAAAAAAGTTTTTAGAATATTTGACTATAAAGAGCAACCAATTTAATAGGATTTGTGAGACGGTTTAAAAAAAAGAAAAAGACATTTTGATTTAAAAATTATGGAAAAATTTAGAAAGACAAAAAGAACAAATTGGAGGGGGATTAGCATTTTTTTAAAAAAAAGGAATTACAATAAAAACCCAATAATCTAAGAGACCTTTTAAAAAAAAAATAAAATACTGGGAAAAAAAATTAAATTTACAGAAATAAAGGTTTAAAATTACTTTTTTTTAAAACCCATGAATAATATAAGTGAGAAATACTAAATACTTATAGACCAAATAGATGAACCAAAATTAATAATGGGGTTTTTAATGCCATCCCATATTGGAACCCAAATTTAATAAAAGTTTAAACAATATCACGGGTAAAAAAATTTTTTGATTTCATCAGTCAAAATAACCTAAATTTTTAAACACCCCCAGGTAAAATAAAAGAGTAGACCCCAAAATGGAAAAGGAACCTATTGACCTAATCTTAGCCTCACCACATTATCACTTAGAGGTAGAGACAGGATACAACGTAGGCATGACCCCCTACCAATTATATAAAAGATAAAACCCCCAAAAAAAAAACAATCTAAAAAAAAGAAAAGGAAAATTTTTTGAAAAGGGGGGAAAAAAAACCAAAAGAGTAGAAAGAAAAGATAGAAAAAATAAAAACTTTTGAAGAAATAACCCAAATTTTCTACTAAAAAGGGGAAAAAATTTTCCCCTTCAAAAAGACTAGGAATTTAACAAACCAAATAAACCATGGTGGGGAAACCGTTTGCAATGATGTAATAAAAAAAAGAAACAGAGCTATAAATGGAGGAAAAAAACCCAGTCAAAAAAACCCCTTTAACTTAAAAAACAATTACAATAGCAACAAACAAAAAATAAAAAAAAAAGAAAAACCTGGAAATTTTTGTAACCATAGATTTAAAACATCTTCAAAAAAAGTATGGAACTTTTAAAAAAATTTTTTCTGGGAAAAAATCAATAATTGGAAAACCAATCATACATAATAACACCCAAAATCAACACAACATCAAGCTAACTTATTTAAAGAAGAATTTTAAAAAAAAATATTAAAAAAAAAAAACCCAAACTATTTAACAAAAAATGAAAAGAGCATTACTAAACCTTTCCCCAAAACTGCAGAACTTAGTAAAAAAATAACAATAGAAGAAGTAAAAAATGCCCTGCAAAAACCAAAACAAGAAAAACATACGGCCCTGATGAAATAAAGTAAAATTTTACAAACAGGCCCCAGAAATTAACCCAAAAAATTACAAAGAAAACATAAAGATTCTGGGCTAAAGGACGACCCAAAAGAACAAAAAAATGCCTTTGTAACCAATACTAAAATTTAAAAAAAAACCCAAAGGGCACAGAACCTACAGATTTATAAGTAGGACATATCCTGGGAAAAAATTTTTGAAAAAAATAATAAATAAAGATTTTATGGGGGCTAAAAAAAATATAAATTAAAAAAGATCAAATAGGTTTCAGACCTAACCAATCCACAATGCGCTTTACAATAATAGACCTGCAATAAAAAAGCCAGAAAAGGAAAAAAAAAATACTTTAAAAGCATGTATTGATTTGAAAAAGCCTTTTACTCGGCCAACCCGAAGCAATCTAATCAAAAACAGCAAAATGGGAATTACAGGGTTACCTTTAAGTTCATAAAATAATTTCCTGAAAGACAGGATTTTCAAATTTTAATAGGGGAAAAGCAAAAAAAAAAAGAAAAAAACTAAGGGGGTACAAAAGGATCCCCTTTAACCCAAAACTTTTCAAATTTTTAATTTTCAGATTAGAGGTAACGAAAAATCCCAAATAATCTATGTGATGATGTCAGCTTAAAACATCAAGTAAAGACATGAAGAAACAAAAAACAAAATTAAAAATAGGTTAAAAAAAGGGACAAATGGATATAAAGGGGCTTAAAAAAAAGAATTTTCAAAAAGCAAAAAAAGTGTTTCACAAAAAAAAAATCAGCAAATACCTAAAATAGAAAAACAAAAGGAATAATATTTTCCCCAAAAACATATACTAGGCCGAATTTGAGCTCCAAAAACCCCATGGAAAAAACTATAAGAATTTAAAAGTAAAGTCTAAAAAAATAAAAATTATGAAGAAATTTTCAAAACAAGTTGGGGTGCAAATAGGAAACAATGAAGCTTCTATAACTCTACTAAACCCCCAAATAGAATAGGATTTAAAATCTATGGAGTAAATAAAAAATGGTGACGAAAAAATTGCAAAACATTACAAATGAAACAAACGAATTGCTACAGGGTGTTTCAGATCAACCCCATCATCCTATTAAAAGCATTCACAAAAATTGCTCAAAAAAAAAACAAATAAAAAAAACAGAAAGTATACAAAATAATTTAAACACTGAACAAAAAAAAGACTCAAAAAAACTGATAACAAAGAAATATTAAATACAAACAAATGGATAAAAACTTTTTCCATGAGTACTAGAAACTATGAAAAAACCCAAATAATAAATATAAAATTACACCAAATCATCCTTACCACCTTTTAGAATATCAAAAAACATAGAAACAAAATTTTATGGTGGCTTTTCAAAAAAATATGCCAATCAAATAAAACAAATTTATTTTCATATGATTTAAAACACCCAAAAATTAAAAATCACAAAAAAATATTCACGAGGTCTAAAATTCAATGTCCAAAAAATGACCAGACATTTTGTAAAAAGATTACAATCTTCCACAATAGGACACTCATCAGCCGAAATTTTGAAACTGAACTTTTCCCCTCAAACAAAGGGTTAACATACATCACAACAACAAAAAAAAAGAAAAAAATGATTTTTACAGATTCAAAAACACATACTACTTTTTCGATCAAAACCAAAAAAAAAAAAACATTTGTATATGAAATACAAACACTAATAAAAAAACAAAAATTCAGAAACACAAAATAAATTCACGGGGTCCCAGCCCCTAAAGGATAAAAGGAACAAAATTTCAGACTTTGCAGCAAAAAAAACTCACAACCGATGAATCCCTGAACTACCTCATACACTGGGAAAAACATAAAAAAATTAAAACACCAAAAGACGGGAGAAAGACCTAAAAACATTCTAACCACAAAAGATATTTAATAAAAAAACCAAACCCCAAAATGGACAAGATCAAAAAAAAGGAAATTAGATGTATGCAACAAGAATTTTTAAAAAAACATCAACTAAAACACTTCCTAGACAAAAAATTGAAAAAAACCCTACATGCAGTGGTGCGACAAAAAAGAAAAACAACAGAACTTGTATTACAAAGTCCAAGATTCAACCCACAGAACATACTTACTGATGCCCAAGGAAAGCAAAAAACAAAAATCCTAATAAAAATCTTCTAAATTCCAGGCTCCGATCTACCACCAACTAAAAGGTACTACATTTTGGGGACACAGAAAATATTTTTACGCGAACAAAATAATGACCATATAAAACAAAAAAAATCGAAGAAAAAGGGTCCAGGGATTAACAATAATAGTCAAAAAACCCATAAAAAAAAGAAAAAAGAAGAATTACCCTGGAAAATAAAAAAAAGATTTACGACATTTCAATACGAGTAATTTAAACAAGGAAAAAATAGCAAGGATGTTTGGGTGTGTGAAACAAAAAAAAAAAACTGAAAAATGCAGTGAAGATTAGGTGCAAATATCTTTGGGTGAAAAGGGTGGTGGCCCGATGCCCATTTTTTTCTACCTTGTAAAAATAAAAGAATGAAAAAAAAAAAAAAAAAGAAAATTCAAAATTGTCTCTCCCAACCAAACTTCTCCATCTAACGACTTCCTTTTCATAAATAGGTTTTTAATGCAATTTTTGGCCGTCCTCTTGATGGGATGATTGTGTTTTTGAATATTCCTTGAATGGGGTCGCCCCAATGAAAAACATGTCATCCTCCTCACTAGTAAAACACAATGAAACGCAATGAAAATTAGCTAACAATGGATAAAAATTAAAGGTACAAGAATAACAAAGAATATAACCTACAATAATGTTCGAAAGGGTTTTCGACAATGTGTAGTGTTCAAATTTTATCAAATGACGCGTTCGCCATTATGCCGTCCTTCCCTGGCACCTACTTATTGCCCCAGAAACTCTTATTTAGGGTCACAGGGGACCCCCTTCCATGCTTCAGAGAAAATGCGGAGGAACGGCTGCTGCGCCGTCGGCTCGCGTGTGACCCGACTCGCCGCCCGCGCCCCCGGGGCCTCCTGCGGCTTCGGGCGGCGGCGGCGGCGGCGGCGGGGGGCGGCGGCGGCGGTGCCCCCCCCCGCGGGCTCCCCCCCGGGGCCCTCAAACGATAAAGGACCCCCAGTTTCTAGGGGCTTAGGTTTTTTTTTTTTTTTTTCTATGTCGCTCGGAAGTGTTTTGGGGGAAAACCGTTTTGCTTCCCTCGCCTTTCTCTTTTTTGCTGTGATTTGTTTTTGCGTGTGTTTTATGTGTGATTATGCTGTATCATACTCATACATGTAGGGAGGGGGGGGACTCAATTAAAATAAAATTCCAAATAAATAAAGCTATACCTATCGTTTTTTTTTTTGTTTTTTTTTAAACAGATATGTGTTCATTAAAAAAAAACCCCCTTGTTATTATTTTTCTTTAATTACATGTCTACCCAAAAATGCTTTGTCCAATGAAATTTTCTGTAAATAAAGTTATCAATTTTTCCACTTACGACTTAATTAAAAACCCGTTAACAAAAAAACACTCGTTTAAAAATTTGCCCTTTGGGAAAATAAGATCATGCAACAAAACTAACCCCCTGCATGCAGTTCGTTCAAAAAAGGGGGTTTTCCCTGTGGCAGAAGAAAAAATAAGCCCCAGGGAGGAGACGGTGGTCTAGGGAGGACAGGGGAAAGAGGGCAAAGGCAGAGGGAAGAGGCTGCCAGAGTCCGCCTGCATGAAGGCCCGCTTTCAAATCCACCTGGAGAGTGATATCCCCAACCCGGGTGTGTTTGGCAAAATAAGTGCCCTTCACACCCCTTTCCCCACCCCGGTTCGTCCAGGAAACGTTATTTGAACAATAAACTTTCATAAACACAAGGGAAGAGGAAAAACTTTAAAAGGTTTTGTCTCCCCTTTGGGCCATATTTGGAAAAATTTTTAACTTTTTTTCCCACCCTCTGGTTGGTTTGGGGCCCAACTAAAGCTCTTTTTTATTTTTAAAACCCTTGACTACCTTTAGGCTCATCTTCAAGAAATATAAGTGTTGGTTTAATGCTACAAAAAACCTGTGGGAAAGGGTTTAAAAACAAAGGCAATCCACTTTGCTCTTTTATTTACGAAGTTTAATTATGACGGGGGAATTTTGGATAATTCTTTAAAACACTTTCGGGAAGTGCCCCCGGGGAGCAAAGGTCGAGTATTTCTCATGTATTTAGAGATTTTCTCTTGCCCATGGTTTTCTCCTTTTTGTTTTTTTTTTTTTTGTTTTTTGTTTTCTTAAACCTTGTTTTTAGCAACCAAGTACGTCGCAGTTCTTTACCTGTGTTTTTAGCAATTAGTTTGATTGTTTGGTTAAAAGTGTTAAAAAAGGCAACCCATCTGACCTTCTTTTTTGGGAAAAGGGAAAAAATTAATTTTTTAGCACCGGCCTTAAAAAAAAATACCCATACATTTTTTTTATTAAATTGAAGACAAAAAAATACTTAAATGAAAAATGTAAAAAAAAAAAAAATGAGAAATAAAAATTTAAAAAGGTATAACCCTTTTTCAGGCCAGGGAATATTCCAGTGATATCAGTAAAAAAATAAATTTGAGAAGATGGTATATTGATAATAATGATATTTTCATAAAAGGCCAATAAAATAAAAAATTTTGGGGAAAGGGTAACTTTTTTATAATTTTTGGGGGCTTTTGAAGAATGAGATAAAATGAATGGAAAAAACTTTGGGAAATTTAAAAGGAAAATTTGGAATCCACACAAAGGTGACTTCACAGCAGAAACAAATGAATTGGAGATTTTTTCATTTCTTTTACATTTGATAAATTCCTTATCATGACTTTATATAGGAAATATTTACATTAAGAACCAATTGCATCAGAGTTTAACCAAAATTTTTGGTAGTTAATATTTTAGAAATTTTATTTTTAAATGGCCTCTGTAAAAATTCTGAGCCCAGGGGCCCCCACTTCTATGCAATCGTACCCTTTTTTTATTTCTACATTTACTAACAAATCAAATTTCTCAAAAAAAAAATGAACATGGAAGAAAAAAAAAAAAGTAGAGAAAAAAAAAGAGGCAATAGAAAACAAGGGACTTGAAAAACAGGAAAATGTAAGGTAAATATAAGAACAAAACTGAAATAAAAAAATAAAAGCTGTAAGGAAAACATACTATATACCCACACTGATTTTCCCAGATAAAACACAATGATTCTGCAAATCCCAAATTTCTTTTTGAAATTTTCTTTTATTTCATTTATTAAAGAATATTACTCTTTTTTTACTTTTTGAAAATACGATCACGTATTTGGTGATCCGCGTGATGGATCACAATATGCAAATAATTTGCCCAAAGAATTGAAAATTTTTTTAATGATTCTTTTAAAAACAGTGTAAAACTCAAAGTGGACAAAACATACAAAAAAAAATTAATTCACTAGAAAGTCTTGTTGTTTTAGTAATTTTTTTAAAAGGTTTGTTTAAATATTGATGTTACTATTAAAATGAAAATTAAAAGGAAATCATATTTCAGTTGAAAGGGTTTAAAACCTTTTAACTGGGTACATGTTGTCCTGTAATATTTTGTACACGAGGGCTCCTAAAGGATCGCCCCCCCCAAAGGGGTCAATTATAAATCAACTGCCCACCTACTTCTCTTTTTTTTTTTCTCTCTCCTTTTTATGCTATTAAAAATTATTATGTTTTACTAATATTACTAATATAATGATTATTATAATGTTTTTAAAATACAATCAAAAATAACATTTTATTCCCCAAATTTTTTAAAAAAAAAGGGAAAAAATAAAAGGGGTATAGGTAGGGGAGTAATTGATTCCTTAGGGACTAAGTGTTTGCAATCATCTATTTGTAAAACCCTGTCAATGAATTTGAATCACAGGGGACGGGGATGTAAACACATCATTCCCGTACTAAGGGATAATTAAGCTAGGTAATAAATATCTGGCTAATAAAAATCAGCCACAATCTTTAAGCAGCTAGTTTTTTTTTTTTTAAAATCTGGTTTAATCCTTTATGTACTTCCCACTGTATTTTTTTAGGAATACGGGTGCACACAGAGGCCCAAAGCCCCTAGTGACTGTTCCTTCTGTTTTTTTTCTTTTTTTGGGGTTTCACTTTTGCCTGTCTATCCCTGGATCTATTTTTTTTTTTTTCTTTTCTTATTTTCTCTCCCCCCCCACCCCAGGAATATTTTGGTGCATCTTCATATGTAGTATTCTTTTTTGGTGAGAGATCAGCGCTGTGAAAAGAATCTTATTGGGTTGTAATTTTGATTTTTTTCGGGGCTTCCATAAACTTTTTCTTGAGATGGAACGGGGAAATTTTGAATTTATTTTTTCTTTTGTCTTGGTAGTGAACCCCATCTGCATGAGGGTCCTTTATTATTTTTATTTTGGTAGGGTTATTCAGCCTGTGGTTTTTGTTTTAATTCTGGTGATACAACATATTGTTTCTGTTTTTTATCTTGGGCCATGGTTAGCTTCTGTATTTTTCAGAAATAGCTTTTTGTGTTTAGGTGTATATTAGTGCGTTTTCCCTTTTCTTTTTTTCTGCTTATTATTTATTTTTATTTTTTTTCTTTTTTCACCCCCTATAAAGGTTTTTGGGATTGTTTTGTTATGCATTTTTTTGCACTTGACACTGTTTTATTACCTCTTTTGTTTTTGTGGGTGGATCCCAATGAATTGTAATTATTTGAATTTTTGGTTTTTAAATGTGAATCTTTCCCGTATTTCGAATATAATGTGTTTATATTTTTAGGTTTTTAAAATTTAAAAAGAGTGTAAAGGGGATTTTAATCTGGGAAAAAATTCGAGTTTCGAATCTTGTTTTTTTTTTAGGTAATTTCCCCCTTTTATTGCAAAAAATTTTTTGCCTCTTTATTTTGTTTTTCAAAAGGTAAAAACCAATTTTTTGTTTTTTTTGTTTGGGAATTATGGCTTAGAAGGGAATTAGTGTTTATTTTGATCTGTCTGTACTATTTTTTTTTTTGTTCTTTAAAATCTTTTGTTTTTCCTTTTTTTAAAAATTGGGCCTTAATTATCACTCAATCATTTTTTTGCTAGTCTTCTGTAACTTTCCCGATTTCCCCCTTCTTAAAAATGTGGGGTTTTTTTTCTCTCTCTCTTTCTCCTTTAAGGTTTTTTCATTGAACTGTTCTTTTATTGGCTGTATGATTATTACAATTTACTAAAACATCAGTAAAAAAAATTATAAGAAATAAAATAACCCATCCAAAAATCAGGGAAAAGGGTAAACGGTGAGATGGGGATTTTGGGAATTATTTTGGGGTGACTAAGTCCCTGGAGCAATCTATGTGTATATTACAAATAAACAAAAAATTACATAGAAATTTTTTTTTTGCCCTCTATTTTTGATGAATTTAAAGGAAAAACGGGTTTTTTTTTATAAGGTTAAAAAGCTGGGATAAATAAACTATGCTAGGCTAATGGACTGAGACCGGGGCTAAAGGGAGAAAAAATAAGATTAAGGAAGAAAATAGAGGGTTTTTGCTTGGATTCAGTTCAAAGGAAATATTGTCAGTAGGTCTAAAACTCATAAACACAAAAAAAAATAGGCGAGCAAAGTTAAGATGGGCTTAACTTTGTAATTTTTTAAAAACATTTTGTCATTACCATTACACTTTTTTCGTATTGGATATATTTATGAAGGAGTAATTTGGGAGAAAAAAATCATCGTTTTTTGTAATGAGTATTTAAAGTAATACAAAATTTTATTTTTTATAAAGTTTTTTATCATTTTTTAAGTGTCTCTGACAGGGATTCAAAAACCGGGGTTTTTGTAGAAGCCTGGGATTCTGCTGCCCCATCCCAGAGGTTCCGCAAAAAAAAAAAAAAATTTAAAATGTGCTATTCAAATGACAATGATTGAATTGTTTTTAAAATTCTATTCCTACTCATAAAACATTAAACATTTTCCAGATCCCAACATGCATGTATGATTACTTTTAATATAATAATATATATATACTGTTTAGGGGTTCCTTGGAGATGAAAATGTTACAGTTTCCAAGGTGGAAAGGGTTAGGGACCCTTTCTCGTGAAATCATGTTTTTTTTGATAAAAACTTTGGTTTTGTATTTTAATTTGGGCCCATCTTGCCTTATAAAGTTTTTAAACCCTTTTTTGCCAACGGTGCATGTATAATGCCTGGGGATTATAGACATGCCATGTTTTTTTTTTTTTTTTTTTTTTTTAAAATCACGGCAAAATTTTATTTTTCTGCCACGAAGTGTGATTAAGTCGTTTAAAAACCTTTTCTCATTTTTACTATAAAAAAAAAGAATACAACAAATAACATTTCAACTCTATGATACCACCTTCTATTTTATTCAGACTATAAGCGAAAATGAAAACTAGGGAGTCTAATAACAAAAAAAATACCCTTCGTCTTGTTTTACCAGGGAAAAAGGGAAAATAGAGCTTTAAAAAATAATAAAACTGAATACAAATATGCTCGTATATTCAAGAATGGCAGGGGATCTGGTTTTGGCTGAGGGGTCGCACATGCTAGGGGGGACGATTAACCCCCGGGCAGCGGGGCACGGGCCATATAAAATACTACCCGTCGGGAAGGGGTTAATTTATTACACCATTTAAAAGGACAGGGAAGGGTTTTAAGCGATGTAAAAACCAAAGATTTTTTTAGTTTTTATTTCCCTTTTTCCCCCATCACTTCGAAATTTTTTTTATTATTGTTTTTATCACCACCTTTTTTGTCACCAAAATTTTTTTTTATTATTATTTTATTTTTATTTTTTATTTATTATTTTTACTAAAAAATTTTAAATTTTTTATGATGATTTGCTCATCTAGTTTTTAGGTTTTTTTATTATTAAAAATTTTTATTATTATTTTTTTTGTCATTTATATCATCATTTTTATAAATTTCATTTAAATTCTATCATTTTTTTTTGTTAGTTTTTTTTTTTGTTGGTTTTGTTTTTATTATTGTTTTTTTTTTTTTTTTACTTTATAATTTTTTTATTAAATTTGTACATCTCATCATCATCACATCTCTCATCATCATTATCATTATTACATTATTATTATTATTATCACTATTTTCATATCTCATCACATCATCCACATCACTTGATATTTAAAAATTTTGATGTTTTTTTTTATAATATTTTATTTTTATATATTTATGTCACCAGGAATTTTTTTGTCAATGTCCCCTGCACATAATTTTTTTTTTTTTCTACAATTTCAATCAATATTAAAGGTACTACTTTTATTTAACTTATTAATTTCTTGATGTTATTGACATTAGTAAAAACAAAATTTAAAATAACATAAAATATTTTTGAAATTTAGGAAAAGGGAAACAGGTGAGGCGGTATTTTTTCATAATTGGGTTGTTGGACTAGTGCAATTTGGGGGCACTATGGTAAAAACCAAATTTAAAAAAGTAAATGCAACTGGGAAAGGGGTGTACGACATTCCCTGCCCTCGGTTTTTTGGGTTAATTCATCATCATTACTAATAAAACTATTCTATTTTTACCTCATAACATACTTTATTGTTTTTTTTATTACAGTTCATTATTTTTACTATTCCAGTATCATTTTGTTTTCCAGTCATTTTCATTATCACCATTATTTTCACGATTATAAAAAAGGGATGAAAGAGAGTGAATATTTTCACAATACGAGCGAAAACCCGGGGAAATGCATCTTGTATTGTGAAGATTTCTTCTCATTCTACCTTTTATTTTCATTTGCAACAGAAACATTCTTTCACAAGATAATTATTGTTTTGTTATCATTATCATTTGCAAAATTTTTTATTATCTTTACATCATTTTTAAAAATTTTATTATTATTATTAGATTATTATTATTTTATCAACTTTGTTAGGGCATCTAATTGTCAAAAATTATTGATGGGCAGTTTTAAACCCCCTAAAAATAGTCTTTTATTGTGTATTAAAATTTATTAGATGGTTACTTTTTCTATGTCAGAATGCAAAAAAAACAAATCACAATTAGACTTTCCCAAAACCCGGGTTTTGAATACCCTTTTCATCAAAAAAACATGTGTTTTTGGGACGAAGAAATTTGGGTTAGGATAATTCCTAAAAATACCAAAAACAAAGAAAAGTTTCTTATGAATAGGTCAAATTTTTAATGGGGAAAACAAACTATGCACCGGGGAAAGATTTAAAAGAAACAAAATTTTTTTAAAGAAAACCAGATAAAACCCCCAAAAAATGTTGTGAGAGAAAAAGGGTTGATTCATATTCTTTCTTCCCAAGTTCAGTTCAAAGTACTAAAAAAAGGAAAAAATTTCCCTAGAATGGCCCAGCATGACCACTAGTGGGGGCTCTTGTTTGACTTTAACCAAAAAAGAGAAAAAATTCCCCTACCAGATAACCAGTCCTGTTTTTACTTTTGTGCTCATGTGTGGATTATATTTAAAAAAGAAAAAAATGTTTTTTTTATACCTTTAATTTATTGGTTTATCTGCACTTTAAATGACCAAGGAGTTAATGGGTGTTTTTTGTCTGTCATTATGTACATCAATAAACACTGATCTCACCCTCAGGATTGTATTTTTTTTGAAAAATTTTTAACCCATTGCTACCCTCTTAATATTTGTTGTTTTTTCCGTTTAAAAATTTATTCTCCATTTCCCTGAATCTGAAAAAGGTCCGGGAAAAGAGTGACGTCATGCAATTACCATTTGCATGTAACTAGATTTTGAGTTGCACTTTCCCTCTGATTGTTTTGTCATAAAATCCTCAAAAATTTAAAACTCTACTATAAGGTTACTAGTTTGCTTTTTTCCCTTTGAAAGGGGGTTGTTTCCCAAATTGATCTATTTAAACCCGGACCCAGGGATGGCATGTACAGACAACCCATCCCATCGTGATTTAATTTAAACATTTTATTTAACACATAAGTACCAATCACCAGTGAGCCAATTACGGTATACTTTCTCACCCGTATAACCTTTTTCCCCGATTTTCAAAATATTTTCTGGAATAATATTTCTGTTGGTTGTATTAAAACAATGAAATTATATGTCTGAAAAAGAATAACAGCTTGATATTTAAGCATTAGTAAAACAAACTTTTTCCCGCAAACTTAAAGGAAAGTTGAAAAAAGGGGGGTCCAAGGTTTTACAATTTTACCCCTTTTTTGGCTATGCCTTACAGGCTTTTCCAGAAAAAATACTTTTAAATGATCACACTTTTCCTGGGGACTTTTGGGGGACTATCATATGGGAAAATTTTTTTATGATGTATTTTAATCCTTTTTTTCTGAATTTTATAATCATCTTAAATTGGTATTATATATTCATACTAGGCTAATAGTAGCCAATTTTTTTACACTCAATTTTTGTGTTTTTTAATCCAAAATTTAAATTCCCGACATTGCGTTGTTTGTTCGAAAAAACCCGTGAATTTTTTTTTTTCTACTAAAATAAAAAACGCCATTAGCTTTTACTTTGATGTTCTTTCTACGTCCCCCCTTTTGAAGGACTACAAAAAGAAAATCAAGAGCATTGCAAACTTGCCCTTAAAGTCTATTAAATGATGAAAAAAAAAAAAAAAGTAGAAAAAAAAAATATGCTGCAACTCAAACAAACAAAAACAGAGGGAAAGAATCCAAATTTCACAAAAGTAGGGGGGGAAAAGATTCCTTTAAAAGCAAAGAGTAAATTTCAGAAACCCAGTATCTTATGCGAAAAAGGGAAAATCCACCCAACCCCGGGGTCCTCAGTTTGTCAAATAAAATAAAAAAGTGTATCGGAAATTGTTTGTTTTTATGAACAAAGCATTGCTTGCAAGAAACATCAAAAGAAAAAAGTACATAATGGCTGTAAGAGAGCCTCTCAAGCCAGTGTAATTAAAATGACATGGCACTCTGTGTACTTATTTACTTATTTATTTACTCATATAATTTTTATTTCCATTTTATGCCCGAAAGATGCAAAACTATAAAAAGGGACATATAATTGTTTTTATATATATATATAAAATATATATATAATATAATATATATATATATATATATATATTATATATATTACATATATACATATATGTGTGTGTGTGTGTGTGTGTGTGTGTACACGTTTTGTGTGTGTGTGTGTTTGTGTACACGTGTTGTGTGTTGTGTACACATGTGTGTGGGGTGTGTGTGGGGTCTGTGTGTGGGGTGTGTGTGTTGTGTGTGTAAAACATGTGTGTGTGTGTGTGTGTGTGTGTGCGGATGTGTGATTATCATCATCATCAAGGTGCTAACGCCGACAGGGGCACATGGCCACATGCACCTTTCACTTCCAGCCATAAGGGTCTCTCTGGCGATTCTCCAGGCAGGCCTCAGCCCATCTCTAATTCCTCGCGACAGGTCTTGTCGAGCTGCCAAAGTCATGACCTCCCGATTGTACCACAGGCCTCCTCCATCCAGGGTTGTCTTGCTAAGAGACAACCTGATGGGCAGGGTCATCCACAGGAAACGAGGTAGGGGCCAATATACCCCTGAGTTGGTGATCCCGGATTATGCAAGTAACAGGTTACATGCCAGTCTAAACAGTGTAGCCACCCATTGGACACATGGTCCTGCCAACTGTATCCCATGATCTGGCGAAGAGACTTGTTACAGAAAGCATCAAGACGAGACTCCAAGGCACTAGGCAGTGTCCGGGTTTTTCGCTTCCATAGAGCAAAACTGGCTGTATCAAGACCTGAAGACACGAAAACTTGGTCCTTCTGCATAGGCACCAACATTTCCAAATGCTCTTGTTGATGGGTTTATGACTCCTGTTGCCAGACCAATCCGTCTATTGACTTCTTGGTCGAAAGCCCAGAAATACTACACTACCAAAGGGATGTAAAAATCTCTGTAACTTCAACGCCCTCGCCGCAAGCATGGAATCGCCCTGAACGGTTCCCCTAACAGGCCCCCAAAGTCCTGAATCTTGGTCTTGGTCCAGGAGACCTCTAGGCCTAAAGACTTCGCCTCATTGCTAAATGCATCAAGACCGCCACAGTGACTCCAGGGACCCAGATAGGATAGCATCATCGCAAAGTAAAGCCCTGAGACCTTGATTTTGGGCCCAGTGATGCTCCACACTGACTTTGGCTAGTAGCTCTGCCCATTCCAGTCCAGACAGGTGTTAAAAAGTGAATTAACGGGGAAGAATTTGACAGGCCCCCCCACACTTTACAGCACTTTCATTACTGGTATATAGGCTTGCTATTAGGCCAATAATCTGTGTCGGATTTCCCTGAGTCTCAGGATCTCCCATAGCGATTCTCGACGCACCGAGTCAAACGCCTTCTTGGGGTCGATGTAGCTGCAAGCAACCCACAACCAAACTCATGACACAATACTCAAATGCCAGTATTCGGTCTATTGTGGACTTGCCAGAAGTGAATCCAGACTGCTCCTATCTATTTTTGCCTTAGTAGTAGTCGCAGATCCGTTTCAGAAGAATGTGGGCAAAACTTTGCCTGGTATGCTGAGCAGTGTTAGACTGTAGTTGCTACAGTCCCAGCACCCCCTTTCCCCTTCCAGAGAGGGATGACCATGCCCCTCAACAGGCCCAGGGGGAATGGTCCCGGGACTGCATGGCAAGCCCAAAGCCATGGATTCACCCCTACGTTTAGAAGTTCAACAGGGATATTACATATGTCTGCAGCTTTCCCAGACTTCCCATCAGCCATCCTAAACCCCCATTAGGATGGCTGATGGGTGGGGCCGGGACAGGTATTGTGGTATCATTTGCATCCAAGCTAACTGTTGGAGTGTCTACTTGGTATAACTGCTCAAAAATACTCATCCCCGTATTCATGAACCCCAACATAAACCGAGAGATCTGTCATCCACTGAGCGGACTGCAGTCACTACGCAGAGGGCTTAGAGTTCAGCTTTCTCAGGCTTAGTAGGGGAGGGCAAGGTCGTTTCCAAGAAATAGGCTTCAACCTCCTCAGCAAGATTCCTAATGAACTGTTCCTTGTCCCTACTCAGCAGTGTCCAAGCCCTATGCACCAAAATGCGACACAAGACCTGATTGCCATTCAGCTGCGCCATGTGACATACTTCAGTGGCCTCCAGTGTCCCCCAGGGAGATAGAATTCTGTCTTGCCCTTGTGCGTACACCAGTGGACTCCTGCGCTGCTTTGCACTTGAAGAACTCTCACAGAGCAATTGGGTCCGGCAGGTTATCAAGTTCTGTGAATCGATCAGAGGCTGTTATGGTGAACCCATGGGCACACTCCTCCCTCATCTGTCCCAATGAAACACCTTGGAGTGGCCACTGGAGGGACAAGGTGTTTTGAAGTGACCCCGTAAGGTAACCACTAAAAGCCTATGGTCAGTGCCACATAAATTAGCACTCTGGTAAACCCTACAGTTCGGAGGATCCTCCATTGTATACTAAACAAATGTGGTCGATCTCCCTGGCCACTGTACCTGTACTGCCATACCAGGTCCAACAATGTGGGTTGGAATGTTGGACAAGGTTTTAGTAGCTGACCAGCAACCTGAAGGTCGGCATAGTTTCCCAGGTTGGGTCACATCAGGTCCACAGCCATGTCCCCCGGCTCATTGACACCAGGGTCCCCTCGTTCCCTGCGTGCTTACAAAACTTTTAGTGTCCGAAATGAGATCAACTTTCCCAATCCTCCAGCAGAACAAGACAACAGCAGCAGCAACACAATGACTTCCCAGTCCTAGCCAACTGGGGAGCCTACCGGCTCCCCCATTGATTTCCGACTTCCCCATCAGCACCAGCCATACCTGTGGGCACTCAAACCACAACAAACACTTCCTAAAGAATAAGACACCAGTACAAGATAGTAGCCCAAATAGTAGTGCACAACCATCCATCTACTATACTGTTCTTGCTGCTGAGATCAGCTCCTGAGCCTGGGGACTGACAGACATCTCATAGCCAACTTGGTCACAGCTGGATGCCATATTGAGTCCCCCAGAAACAATGCGAATATCTCGCCGGGGTAATTGTCTGCCACGGTTGAAGAGTTTGGTGTAGAACCCTCTTTCACATTTATTTGCAAAAATCAGTAGGAGCGTTTTACAGCAATGAGAGACATGAAGCCAAAGGCATGCTTCAGTCTCAGTGCCATAAAATGCTCATCAGCTGGGGTCACCTCAACTACCAAAAACTGAAGTCGGCTGGAGATGGCTATGGCTACTCCCTGGGGATGATGACCATCACTGCGGCCCAACCAGTATTTGGTCTACCCACCCATGCTGATCGTGCCGCTGCCAGGCCTTCTTTCCTCTGAGAGGGCAGCCACCTCCAATGCCCAATGCTCCAATTCCCCGAGCAACTTATATACATCCGGCCGCAAGGACCAGATGTTCCAAGCGCCTATCCGGAAAGTTTTCCCCTGAGGTTAAGCCTCGGGGTCACTCAAGGTACACGCCACCTCTGCCGCTCCCACCAACAAATGCGCCAAATAAATGGGGTTAGCAGGCTGTGGGACCCCCTGTCTGCCTGTGGGGTTCCCTAGGGCTTTGCCCCACAAGTTTCATGGTGGGTTGGCCTTCAGGAGTGCAAGCAGGACAAGTAGCTCTTATTCCCATCCTACAGCCAGACATTTGCCCTCCCAACGGGACCCACAGCCCACCTTGCTTGCTGGGGGAGGGACAGCACCCCTCCCCCCGGCATACCCATTTATATTGGCAAGGTCCCACTTTTTCCCGAGCCACCCAAATACCCCAGGGTGGCGAAGGGGCAGGAGCTGATACAGAGCCAGGGCATGTCCACATGCTGGTGGGCCATGCTCCATACCTCTGGGGCCTCCTGCTGCACACACACACACACACACACACACACACACACACACACACACACACACACACACACACACACATATTTATTTGTAAGCATATACAATTCCTGAAAAATGGTATTGAATTTACCATGTGTGACAAATGTTACACCCAATTTTGTTGTACGTTATTTAGAACTGAATAATGGCTATAGCTGTTTCCTTTTTCAACATGAAACTATATACATCAAAATTAAAGCTAAAGCTAAAGCTTGGGGGAAAAAAATGAAATGGGTAAAGTACTTGGAACTTGGAATTGCTTCTTGACCTTTTATTTCCTGTATAGACTTAGATTTGATTTTGAAAATGAGACCTTTCATTGCCTCAGTGTGTGTAATATTATGGGGAATACTTTTATTTT
>NC_051389.1:36498349-36525195 GCF_015228065.2 Penaeus monodon
CATGGGGTTGAACTCACCGAAACAGAGGAAATCAATTTAGACAAATATACCGAACTGTTGGAAGAAATGCTTCTCCCATCAGTGAGGTGCTATGCCTTGACCCTTTCCAGAAAATCATATTCGTGTACGATATTGTACGATGTGTGTGTAGCCTCTATGGAAATACGAAGTCAATACTTGTTGATGAGCAACGAATAATCGATGTATAATCGTTTCGTTTAATCTGAACACCCTTATATAATGCTAAAATCTTATCATAGCTTTCGTTATTATTCCATTAGTCATGGCGTTTCTCAGAGTCGCATCCACATTCGAATAACCGAGTGAAAAATAGACATTAGCTTGTTTCAACTCAAGGAATTACCAACTGGGTGGTTCCAAAGAGGGTGAATATCAAAGGTCCAAGAAATTACTCATAACAATGATTCAATGAACAGAAAATATGCTATGCTACAATGAATACGTGGATGGCTGGGTATGTGCGTGTGATGTAGTTAACAGAATATGTATATATACATATATACATAAATAAGTGTGTGTATATATATATATATATATATATATATATATATATATATATATATATATGTATATATATATATGTGTATATATATATATATATTATTATTATTATTATTTTTTTTTTTTTTTCTTTTCTTTCTTTTTTTTTCTTTGACAAGGATTCAATAAATCGACTCGTTGGAAATATGCTTATTAATTTTGAGGATCTATTTATTTTCGAGCAAATTGTAAACAGAAAAACGTTAATCATAGAAAAGAAGGACCAATACTGGGGCTAGTCATACTTGTAATAAGAACAATCTATCGTTATTCAAAACCTTGTCTAATCCGCGGGACAGAGATGAAGTGCTTATGCGAGGTCCCTGTTTCCCCCATAACACCTATTCCCTTTTAGCATGACCTATTAGCAACTGGAGGGTTCTTTCATTAGCCGTTTCCAAAACAATGACAACATTCACCTAATCATTTTTCATCGGGTTTGAGTCGCATGCCTTGCTTGGCCGGTTTTGGTCATCGAACCATTTCGTAACTGCCCATGACATGTGCACGAATACGACTGTTTCTAGGAAGGACCAAAGGACGTCCTGATGAATTCCTCTTCTAACAATTTAAAAATATTTGTCCAAATTGAATCTCCCTTCTGTTTCAGCGAGTTCACCAACACCATGCATGAAAATCAACCCAACTTATTACAGATCCTCTGTAATAAGTTTCATAGATGTCTCTTACTTCTGAAAAGTAAATCATGATAAATAATATATCTATATGCAAAGTTAGCCTATGATCAAATTGAAAAAAGTCAATGACATTTACACATGTTATCTCTCATCCAGCAATGGAGCTTCCCGTGCGCTCTCCACATACTGCTGGGTGAACTTGAGGCAATGTTGTTTGTTCAACCTCTCTTTGATAACATTCTGTGATGAATCTCACCCCAGTCGTTTTCTTCACCGTGCGGCTTGTTAGTGGAAGCTGGTTTTCATATGAATTTTAGCTGCGTTGGTGAAGGGGCATCTGGAACGAGGGCGGTCGTTCACAGGGTGCCCTTCTCCTCCCACCTTATTCACCTGTATACTATCGAGTGGGAGATACCCGGCTCTCTGGTTATTTCACAGGTAGAATTAATTATTAATAAGGCCTTTGTTTGCAGTTTCTGGATGCCTTGCGGCCATCTTGAAAAAGGTGTCAGCTTGGTAGCCTTGTTTTCACCTCGGATTTCCCATATGTCAACTACCATCGAACATATTTTTCTTTCTTGTTTAGCATACATTAGGGTTAGTCACGAAATGAATATTCAGGAATTTATGAAGATTCATTATCATAAACTGTATTAAATATAAGATTTCGTATTTTTCATTTTCTAAATAGAATGCAAGGTCAATTCTTAATAAAAGCATAGATCTAAATCATCTGATAAAAAAAAAAAAAAAAAAAACTAGACATATTCTCATTATGCGAAACCTGGCTGATAAATAAAGACTTTCAACGTAAAAAATTATAAAATTATAAGATATGACAGACTAGTTATTTGTTTACAAGATAATATATAATATAAACAAATAAATCTATGGGATAGATTAAAAGTGAAAATTGAAGCTATGGAAATAGAGATGTCATAAAAATAACTGGATGAATATTTTATTAATTTACAATCCCTGCAAAAACTTCAGCCAAAATTATATAGAATATTTTCCAGAACAAATAAATGATCCAAAATTAATAATAGGAGATTTCAATGCAAATTATCCAAGCTGTAATTCAAATTTTTTATCTAAATCACACAAGCGAAACTGGGAAAGGTTTATTTAAAGTAATGTTATGTTATTAACTCCTACACTAAACATTCCAGACATCAAAAAACAACTCCGGTAACTGAAACCTTTTACAGAACAAGCTAAATATAATACAAATAAAGATGCAAACACAAAACCAAGAGAAAACACTAGAATAACTAAAAAGACCCACACTCCACAGGTTAACAGAAACATAAACAAGCCAATACCAAAATACACCACAAAGCTATGCACAAGCTATGTCACAAAGAAAAAACATTACACCGGGACTGAAAACATCCCCAAAACAGAGAACCCAAAACATAGTGAATTTAAAAGTTACACCAGAGGCAAATACACATACAAACAAAAAAGAAATAAAACCACACACACAAAAAAAAAAATATATATATATATAAATCCAGAATAGTCACCAATAACATGGACATTACCCAAACCTATTACCCACTCTCATCACCCATACCCCCCACTACCCACACCCATTACTCAGACCCATCACCTATATCTAATACCCACATTAAAAAACCAAGATAAAAAAAAAAAAGTTAAATTGGATGATTACCACAAAAAATATAAAAAAGGCAGTATCAAATTTGATGAACAATATCATCATCATCATCAAGGAGCTAACGCCGACGGGGGCGCATGGCCGCATCCACCCTTCGCTTCCAGCCACGAGGATCCCTCGAGGCGAGTCTCCAGGCAGGCACACGGCCCATCCCTAATTCCTCGCGACAGGTCTCGTCGAGCTGCCCAAGCCATGATCTCCTAGGACGTCCCACAGGTCTCCTCCACCCAGGGTTGTCTCGCAGAGAGACAACCTGATGGGCAGGGTCGTCCATAGGGAGGTGAGCTAGGTGGCCATATAGCCTGAGTTGGTGATCCCAGATTATGCAAGTAACAGGTCCCATGCCAGTCTCACGGTGTAACCGCCGGTTGGACACGGGGTCCTGCCAACTGTACCCCATGATCCGGCGAAGGGACTTGTTACAGAAGGCATCAAGGCGAGACTCCAAGGCACTGGATAGTGTCCAGGTTTCACTTCCATAGAGCAAAACTGGCAGTATCAAGGCCTTGAAGACACGCAGCTTGGTCCTTCTGCATAGGTACCGACATCTCCAAATGCTCTTGTTGATCGAGTTCATGGCTCCTGTTGCCAGACCAATCCGTCTACTGACTTCCTGGTCTGACAACCCAGAGATATGGACTACGCTACCAAGGTATGTAAAACTTTCTGTAACTTCAACGTTCTCGCCGCAAGCATGGATCGACTGAACGGGTTCCCCTAACAGGCCCCCAAAGTCCTGAATCTTGGTCTTGGTCCAGGAGACCTCTAACCCTAGGGGCTTCGCCTCATTGCTAAATGCATCAAGAGCCGCCACAAGTGACTCCAAGGACTCAGATAGGATGGCAACATCGTCGGCAAAGTCAAGGTCAGAGACCTTAATATTGCCTAGTGTTGCTCTGCACTGACTTTGGTTAGTAGCTCTGCCCATTATCCAGTCCATACAAGTGTTGAAAAGTGTTGGTGCAAGGACACAGCCTTGCCTCACCCCTGAATTAACAGGGAAGAAGTTCGACATACCCCCACCACACTTTACAGCACTTTCAGTACCAGTATAGAGGCTTGCTATCAGGCCAATAATCTGTATCAGAATTCCCCTGAACCTCAGGATCTCCCATAGCGCCTCCCGATGCACCGAGTCAAACGCCTTCTTGAGGTCGATGTAGGCTACGAGCAACCCACAACCAAACTCACGACGGAGTTCCACAATTACTCGAAGCGCTAGTATACGGTCTATTGTGGACTTGCCAGGAGTAAATCCAGACTGCTCCGTCCAGCCTGATGCCTCAGTAGGTGGTTGCGGATCCGTTTCAGAAGAATGTGGGCGAGAACCTTGCCTGGTATGCTGAGCAGTGTAATGCCACGGTAGTTGCTACAGTCCCAACGATCCCCTTTCCCCTTCCAGAGAGGGATGACCACGCCCCTCAGCAGGTCAGGGGGAATGGTACCAGACTGCCAAATGGCAGTCAGGACTGTGTGCAGGCCCCGAGCCATAGGTTCACCCCCAGCCTTTAGCAGTTCAGCAGGGATATCACATATGCCTGCAGCTTTCCCATTCTTCAGCTTGGAAATCGCCAGCCTAACCTCTGTTAGGGTAGGAGGTTCCTCGCTGATGGGTGGGTCCGGCACAGGCACTGCGACATCGCTTGCATCCAGGCTAACTGTTGGAGGGTCCACCTGGTACAACTGTTCAAAATACTCAGCCCAACGTTCACGAACCCCAACATGATCTGAGATGATCCGTCCATCCGCTGATCGGACTGCAGTCATCTGTGAGGAGGGCTTAGGGTTCAGTTTTCTCAGGGCTTGGTAGGCAGGGCGAAGGTCATTTACCAAGAAATGGCCTTCGACCTCCTCAGCAAGATTCCTGATGGACTGTTCCTTGTCCCTTCTCAGCAGTGTCCGAGCCCTACGCACCATGGAACGACGCAAGACTTGGGAGATGGTATTCTGCCTTGTCCTTGGACGTACGCCAATGGACTCCTGAGCTGCTTCGAGTGTTACGCGCTTGAAGAACTCCCACAGAGCAACTGGGTCCGTCAGGTTGCTGGTTTCTGTGAATCGGTCAGAGACTGCCGTGGTGAACCCACGGGCGCACTCCACCTCCCTTAGTCTGTCCAAGTGAAACACCTTAGGGTGGCCACTGGAGGGACGGGGAGTTTTGAAGTGCACCCGTAGGGTAGCCACGAGCAGCCTATGGTCGGTACCACAGAACTCGGCACTCTGGTAAACCCTGCAGTTCTGGAGGATCCTTCATCACGTGCTAATAAGAATGTGGTCGATCTCCTTGGCACAGTACCCGTATCGCTGTACCAAGTCCAGCGATGCGGGTTGGAGCGCTGGTACCAGGAGCCAGAGATCCTCATTTTCTGGGACCTAGCAAAGTCCCGGAGAAGGAGGCTATTCTCGCTGCTGGGATCAGCTCCCGAGCCATGGGGGCCGACAGACATCTCGTAGCCAGCTCGGTCACAGCCGGATACCGCAATGAAGTTGCCCAGAACAATGCGAATGTCTCGCCGGGGGCAATCGTCTGCCACAGATGCGAGTTTGGCGTAGAACGCCTCTTTCACATCAATTTTATATACATCAGTAGGAGCGTATACAGCAATAAGAGACAAGAAGCCAAAAGCATGCTTCAGTCTCAATGCCATGATACGCTCATCAACCAGTGTCACCTCGACTACCGCAGGCTGAAGTCGACTGGAGATGGCTATGGCTACACCCTGGAGGTGGTGACCATCGCTGCGGCCCGACCAGTAGTAGGTGTAACCACCCACCCTGATCGTGCCACTACCAGGTCTTCTCACCTCTGAGAGGGCAGCCACCTCAACTCCCAGTTGCTTCAATTCTCGCGATAGCAGAGGTAACCGCTCATCCTGCCGCAAGGACCGGATGTTCCAAGCGCTTACCCGGAAAGCACGCCTGAGATTAAGCCTCGGGCGGTCACTCCGGGTGCACGCCACCTCTGCCGCCCCCGCCGTAACAGCCACAAATAAAGGGGATCGGCAGGCTGTGGGACCGCCTATCCACCTGTGGGGTTCCCGAGGGCTTTCCCCTACAAGCTTCATGGTGGGTTGGCGCCTGCTGGGGCGCAGGCAGGACGAGTAACTCTCATTCCAATCCTGCACCCCGACATTTGCCATCCCAGTGGGACCCACAGCCCGCCTTACTTGCTAGGTGGGAGGGACAACACCCCTCCCCCCAGCATTTCCATTTACACTGGACGTTGCCAGAGGGTCATTCTGGGGGGAGGAGAACTGGCAAGGCCCACCTCCCCCGAGCCGCCCCATTACCCCAGGGTGGCTAGGGGGCAGGAGTTGGTACGAAGCCAGAGCGTGTCCACACGCCGGTGGGCCATAACTCCGTACCTCTGGGGCCTCCTGCTGCTCCGAGATCCCCCACAGATTTAGCCTGGGACCGCAAGGTGCCCAGTTACCCATGGGTGGCCACGAAGAGGCACTGCAGAAGTCTTGATGATGGAGTGGCTGTGACCTGGCAGGGGAGACTTATGCAAAAGCTGCTCCCTTTTTCGCACTGAGCTAGCCAGAGGTGGAAGCTGCAAGCAAGAAGGCATGCAAGTACTTAACACTATCTAGGCTACCACACCATCGCTTCACATCACCATGCGCGTGAAGCACCCACCCAATATGAACAATATAAACTCAGGAAATTCAATTCTAAAAATAATTATGGAAACAATGAATGATTTCACCCCAATTTTAAAACAAGGAATAAATTTGATAAATGAATAAAATAACATGGAATGCTCACTCAATCCAAAACGAAAAAACAGACTTGAATTATCTAATATTTAAAGAAAACCAGGGATTAATTGCCTTTTGTGAAAATTGGTTAAAGAATAAAGATAACTTTAGAATAAATAATTATGAGATAATTAGGAATGACTGAGAAAACCAAATTGGTGGAGGTCTAATGATATGTACAAAGAAAGATATATATACAGGTATAAAATTAGATTTAAATGATAGATACAAGTATAAGATTGACATACTAGCAGTAAAAATACAATATGGAGAAACATAGATGAATATCATATTGACATACAATCCTTTAAATAATGTATCTAAAGAGGAATTTCAGTATTACATAAATCAGATACTAAAACCAAAATTGATAGTAGGAGACTTCAATGCACTCCTTCCTAACTGGAACCCAGTAATAAACAAAGTAATTCAATGGGAAATAACTTAGTTAAATTGATCAATCAAAACCATATCATATTATTAACACCAAATGGACAAATAACATGAATAGACCCAAAAACAAATCGATAAGCCACTATAGACCTGGTCTGCCTATCAATCAGAACATAGTCAAGTAAACAGAAATATAAACTCACTAACTGAAACTAGTAAAAGACACTGGAGAATAACATTTCAGCTTTGATGGTAAAAAGGTAAATCACAAACCTAATAACCCTGGTGGAATGAGAAATGCAATGAAATAATAAAGTAAAGAAATAAAGCTTATACTAAATGAAAGAGAAGACCAAATACTGTAAATAGATTATATTATAAAAAATTATTAGCAGAAGTTAAACAAATGATTGAAAATGAAAAAAAGGTAACGTGTGAAAACTTTTGTTTCGACAAAAAAACTTCAACCAAAAACATATAGAATTTTATAAAGAAACAGGTAAAACAACAAGTGATTACCCTCTAATAAATAACAATTTCCCAGTGATAAAAAAAAAAAAAAAAAAAAAAAAAAATCCATGATACAAAAATATAACAAGTAAATAAACAAACAAGGAAAAAGAAGAACTACTAAGTAGTTACAATGAAGATATAAATAAAGATATAATATTAGAAGAATCAATATATGTTATAAGAAATACAAAAAATGGTAAGGTATATGGCCCTTATAAAATTACGTATTCATTTTATAAAAATGCAACATTATAAAAGTAACATAAAAAAAAATCATAAATATTGGGAAAAAGGAGAATATCCAAATGGAAAAGAAAGAAGGAAGAAGAAAGAAAGAAAGAAAAGAAAAAAAAATCAACTCAATTCATAAACCAGGGAGACACCCAACAAAAACATATTCATATGGATTCATAAGCAGAACACCTTCTATTAGCCAAATCTTGAAATATATAGTAAGAAGAGTGAACTGGTGGCTAGAAAAAAATAACCTAGATGAAGACCTTATAAGTTTTAGACAAAACAGAAGTACAATAGATGCAATACAAATAATCGATATGAGAATAAGACAAGCAATAAAAGAAAATAAATATAAACTAGAAGTATGTTTAGATACAGAAAAAGCTTTTAACTCTATCAACCATGAAACAATTCTAACTCAATGCTGCCAGGGAAAATGCTGTGCTAATTTTTTTTTTTTTTTTTTTGAGAAATGTCTCTGCACAATGATGGTTCTGCTTGTGCTTTGCTTTTCAGTTACAAATTGGGGAACAGAACTCAAACAATGACAAAAATATTAATAAAGTCCACAAGAATCTCCAATAAACCCTACACTTTTCAATATAGTCATGTCACATATAAAAATACCAAAAGAAATACATATAATAATTTATGCAGGTGACTTAATCCTAATAACTTCAAATATATATTCAGTAGACTAAAAAAATAATCTAGAACAGCCTAAACATAATAAAAGAATGGTCAAATAAATGGAACTTTAAAATTAACCTGGTAAAAAGTAAAGTAATGTACTCCGCAAACAAAAAAATAGAACAATACCCAATAATAAAAATAGGAAATGACGAAATAGAATTCACCAACAATTGTATTATTTCAGGACTCAACTTGGATGCACCAAAATTGACTTGGAAAAATCACATAACGTGTAAAAATAAAATCAATGAATAGAATAAATATTATGAAAAAAATGATACCTTACATGAAATTCTTTAATATAAGATAATACATATATTATATATATATTATATATATATATATATATATATATATATATATATATATATATTAATTATATATATATATATATATATATATATATATATATATATATATATTATATATATATATATATATATATATACACATATATATATACATATATCTAAATATACACATAATAACATTATATAATATATAACATATATATATAATATAATATATATATATATATAAAATATTAATATATATATATAATATGAATCACAATATATGTATATAATCAAACAAATTGAAAAACTAGAAACCATTGAAAAAATGCATAGAATGCATTTCAATAATGTCCTCGCATGACATATCAAATCAAAGGAAAAATAAAAGAATTAGAATGATCCAGTTAATAAAAATGAAAAACATGTAATTTGCCCAATTAACATTACCTTCAAACACAGAACATTTAAATCCCAATTAGAATAAAATAACTAGATTAATGTAACTGAAACTTCAAAAAATGGAAAATAAATGTAAGAATAATACACTACCTAATTACCCAATTTCATGCACATCTACAAAACATAGAAAACAAACTTCATGCATAATTTTTTACCATATAAGTAACATGAAAACTTGAACTGAGGAAATAAATTAAGAACATTCATGATCTAATTTAAACCAACTCAGAGTCTGAATCTTAAAAGAAATGACTACAACTCACAAAACAGCTAACCTAATAGAGAAATCGATCAAAACTTGAAGACCCAAGCGCGAAACATAAAGAATTTCAACACTATGACATAAACACAATATAAGAAAATAATCTTAGTAATACAATCCAGTTAATAGGAGACTCAGAAACCCAAATTAATAAATCAACACCTATACAACAACACAAAATACATGAACTAACCGAGTAGGCACTAATAATACATTCAAAGACATAGAGATACAAGTGCTTTGAATGGGAATGGCTTTCAGATTCGAAGTGAAAAGTTTGACAAAATTACCACTTTTAAACCAGATTAATAAATTTGGTGACTGGTACATAAATTGCAAACAGCCTGCCTCAAACAAAAACATAAGACTGTTCATATGGACAATATATCCAGTAGACATTGAATTAGACCCCAAAGACTTAAAAGAAAAATTAAGACCATTACATGGATATAACAGTCAAGTAATAGAAGTAACTAAACAAAATTAACAAAGATAAAGATAACAAAAAAAAAAAAAAAAAAAAAAAAGGCTTCCAACAAAATCCCTATAACATTGAATAACATTCAAAGGAACTTTACCAGAAAGAGTTGCCATAGGACATACATCTTATAAAGTCCAACAGTATACCTTCCCAATCCCAAAATGCTACAAATGTCTTAGATATGGTCATGGAATCTCAACATGCAAAAACAAAACTTGATGTAGGAAGTATATCCAGTTTAACCATGATTACAAATAATGTACAAATAACCCCTACTTCTTTTAATGCCACGAGAACCATCCTCCACATACAAATGCAAGTAATATACATAGAATGGCACAACAAATAAACACCCAGAAGACAATGCCCCACAACATAGACATTATTATTATTTTTTTTCCTGATTTGAAACCCCTCCCCAAACAATACCATGACTCCAACACAGACCACACACAAACCTCAATGGTAAACCACAACATAACACATAGAAACAGTGAAAATACAAAGTCATCCTCACATACTCAAACAGAAACCAACACAACTCAGACTTATGCCCAAACCATAAGCCAACCCCAAAGCCTAACAGTGGGCAGAGAACCCCAACAAAAGTTAAGCTAGCAGAATCAAATAAAAAACAGTTAGAGATATATATCACACCAAAAAGGGGAACTCAAACAGAAAAGAACCTACCCAGACAGTTACCAGGAAAGATAACAACAAACAACTAAATGTAGGAGATTCCCCAATAGGTTGGACACTTCCAACTCCATTAATGTGCAAAGAATCAATGAAAGAAAGAAAAAATATAAATAAAGAAGACTTCTCATGGACAGAAATAATAAAGAACACAACAACAATAACAAAAATTATAAATAAAATGAACTCAGATTTTTTTTTTTTTTTTTTTTTTGAAATAATAGACAAAGCAATAAAATACATAACCCAAATGTTTTCAAAAATCATAACAGTACTTTATGAATAAGATTATTTTATGGAATGCAAGATCAGTCCTTAACAAAAGCATAGATCTAAACCACCTATTAAAGAACAATTATGTGAAACATGGCTAAAGAACAAAGACATTTTCTACTTAAAACATTATAAAATAATAAGATATGACAGACCAGAACAAATAGGAGAAGGCCTAGCTATTTGTATAAAGGATACAATATAAACAAATAAATGTAAAAGCAAGATTAAAAAATAAAATGGAAGCCATGGGAATAAAGATCAGTCATAAAAATAACTGGATGAATATATTACTGATTTATAATTCATGTTATAACTTAAGTCAAAATGACATAGAATATTATACAGACCTCAACGCACATCACACAAGTTGGAATCCTAACTTGAGCCAAAATCATATAAACAAAACATGCAAAAGCTTATTTAAAGTAATAACAGAAAACAATATAAACAATATAACTCCTCAAGGCCAGATCACCAGAATAGACCCCAGAATGGCACAGGAGTCAACACTAGACCTAATTCTAGCTTTAGCTTCTCTGACGCTAAGCCATCTAGAAATTGATACAGGACCAAACATAGGTAGTGACCACTTACCAGTAACGGTAAGGGATAACACCATACAAAAGACCCCTCAACTAAATGAAATGAAATGAAATGAAATGGAAAAAAAAAAAAAAAAATGCAGACCATAGATACAAAAAAATATATATTCATTAAAGGAAATAAAAGACCTTACACAGGAAAACAATATTTCAAATTTGAAGAATATGACACACACACACACACACACACACACACACACACACACACACACACACACACACACACACAAACACACACACAAAAAAAAAAAAAAAAAACTCAAATCACACAAACCATGGTGGAATGCAGAATGCAAAGAAATCATAAAAAGAAAGGAAGAAATAAAGCTTATAATAAATGAGAAAAAGGCCTAATAATGAAAATCTAGAATATAAAAAACTATTAGCTGAAGCTAGAAAAATTACAGAAAAAGAAAAAAGAGAGTCCTGGGAAAAATTCTGCAGCTCCATAGATTTCAACACTCCAACAAAAAACACTTGGAATTTTATTAAAAAGCAAATAGGAAAAGCTGCACAAATTAATTATCCTCTAATTGATAAAGACCAACAAGTCACAGAAATAAAAAAAAAACATTAGGAATACCAGAAAATAGCAAACTAAAACAGAAAATAATGTCAACAGATAATGAGAAGGAAGAACTTCTAAACAACCCTGGTAATTTAGATATAAATGATAAGATCACACAAAAAATGTAGCTATAACAAATACAAAAAACAATAAAGCCTGATGATGAAATTCCATACAAATTTTACAAAAATTCCCCTCCTGTAATTTCAGAAATAATACTAAAACAAATAAATCCTTCCTGGACCAAAGGAGAATACCCACAAGATTCTAAAAATGCAATCATAAACCCAATCCAAAAACCAGAAAAAAAAACAGAATCAAATTCAGACAGATTCATTAGTCATATAAATTGTCTTGAAAAATTTTTGAAAACATAGTACAAAAAGATTAAATTGGTGGCTAGAAACAAATAATAAACTAAACCATAGATATAATAGGATTTAGACCAAATTATATGACAATGGATGCATTAAAAAACGATAGAAACAAACACAACAAATGAAATCACAAATAAAACATTTGCTCTAGTTGCATGCATAGACCTAGAAAAAGCATTTAATATAGTAAATCATGATGCACTAATAATAAAAATGGCTAACTTGGGAATAAAAGGAAATTTATTAAAATGGCTACATAATTTTCTAAAAGAAAGAACATTTTCAATAAAATATGAAACCAAAATTCTGTAAAAGGACCAATATCAAGTGGCATTCCAGAAGGTTCCCCTTTAAGCCCAACACTCTTTAACATCATGATAAATGATCTAAAACTGGCAGAAAAAAATACTAATAAAGGCAGATGATATAACAATAATAACAACAAGTAAACACCTAAACAAAGCCATAAATAATACTGAATGAGGTTTAAAACAAATAAAAGAATGGGCAGACACCTGGGATCTAAAGATAAATTTAACAAAAAGTAAGCTGCTATATTTCACAAACAAAAGAAGAGTACAGTTACCTAAGATCAAAATAGATAATATAGAATTAGAATTTACTGACAGTCAAGATATCCTGGGATTAAGATTTGACTCACCAAAACTAAAATAGACAAAACACATAGAAAACATCAAGATAAAATCTATTAACAGAATAAATATAATGAAAAAATATCCTCCTATGGGGAGCAAAAAGAGAATCCCTAATAAAATTTTATATCTATGTAAAACCAAAAATAGAATATGGTCTGGCCATATATGAAACAGCAAAATATAAATAAATAAATAAATAAATAAATAAAAAATAAAATTTAGAAACAATACAATACACAGCTCTCAGAATACCAACATGATGCTTTAAATCAACTCCATTAATATCACTACAAGACCTAAAACTAACACACTAACCTTTGATAACTGACAGAACAAATGAATTAGCTTGTATACAGTTAGTAAAATTATTGGAAAAAAACAAAAAAACATGCCAGAACTAGTAATAAAAAACATCAGATAATACAATTACAAAAAATAAAAATTCCTGGATTATAGTCATTGAAACATGCAAAAAAAAAAAAAAAAATCAATATAAATATAAATATAGCTCAAAATATAACTACAGTACCACCATGGTATGATCTTTTAAAATTCTTTCTCATAAACTAGTAACAAGGTTCATGGACAACTTCAGAAAAAAACTTTCTCATGAAATAATTAAAATGCAATGCAAAATGCTAATAAACACAAAATATGAAAATCGTCATAAAATATTCACAGATAGATAAAAAATAAAAGAACCTCAATCAACGTTAGCTGCAATCTATATTGAACAAAACAAACTCACAACAATTTGGAAAAAAATACTCAAATCATAGAAGCAGAATTATATGCAATAAAACAAGGATTGAACTATATTAAACTTAACAAACTAACAAATACAGTAATCTTTACAAACTCACTATCGGCAATCTTAACATCAAAAAATCACAAACCCAAAAACTACAAACAAATTACTTATGAAACACAAAAACTAATTTACTCTTTAACAAAACAAAACAAAAACATCACAATACAACAGATCCCAGTGCATAAAAGCATAACTGGAAATGAAATTGTAGATCTTGCAGCAAAGAAAGCTCACGAATTAGAAAATTCCATAATCATTAAAAGACATCAGAGAAAAAAGTAAAAGAAAATGGGAAAAACAGTTACAAAGAACCCTGATCATAAAAACCTATTACCTCAGAGATAACACACCATAACCATGGTCTAGATCAGAAAACAGAAAATTAGATGTATGTCTCACAGGAATACTAATTAAACATACAAGACTAAAAAAACACCTACACAGACTAAATTTAGAAACCAACCCAAACTGTAGATGGTGCCAACATACAGAAGAAACAATTGAGCACTTAAGATTACAATGCCCAAGATTCCATTCTGAAAGAACTAAATGATTAGAGGCATTAAAAAAAGATGGAAATAACTAATCCAAATAGCCCTCTACTTACAACCTCCTGCTAAGAAGTACTACATACCAATGCACATGAAATCTTCCTGCAAACATCAAGAATAATAAACAGGGATCAAAACATTCAAACAACAAAGAGAAGATTCCAAGAAACAAGATGCAGAGAATATCAACATAAGTCTAAAACCTTACAAAAAAAGAAAGAAGAAGATGAAACTTCATGCACAATATGAATAAGATCACACCACAACAAATGATGCAGCAACACTTCCACCTACTAGAAAACACAACATACCAAAATAACCACAAAATATACACAGATGGATAAAAAATAAAAGAACCAAAATTAACAACAGCAGCAATACACATTCAAAACAAAAATATTACAAAAATCTGGAAATTACAAAACACACAAATAATAGAAGCAGATCTATTTGCAATTAAACAAGCTCTAGACTACACAAACAATAACCAACTACAGAAAACAGTAATCTTAACAGACTCACAAACAGCTATACAAGCAATAATAAACTAGAAACCATTAATATACAAACAAATAATATATGAAATACAAACCCAACTACACTTTTAAAGAACTAAAAAACATATAAAACTACAATGGATCCCTTTGCATAAGAACATAAAAGGAAATGATGTGGCAGATGGAGCTGCATCCAAAATTCAACAAATATAATAAGAGAAATAATAAATAAAAAACAAGAAAATTGGATAACCAATTTAAATGAAATATTGAACACAAAAGATTATTATATTAAAGGTAACAATCCACAATGATGGGCAATATCACAAAACAGAAACATGGATGTGAGCATTACAAGAATAATGACAAAACACTTGCACAATTTAAAATTAGAAACAGATCCAATGTGCTGATGGTGTAACAGTCAAGAAGAAACACCAGAACATTTAATCTTACAATGCCCAAGATTTAATTCATACAGAACTAATTAATACAATCCTGACCTGATTTTATTAATCACAAGTGCAGATCAACCACCCCTAAAGAAATATTACATTCTGAGACACACAAAAAACTTCCTACAAAGAACAATAATAATAGATATATTCTGAAAACAACAAAGAACCACAGAGAAAAATCCTGGGAGTATAGACTGCTATACAGAAGAAAGAAGACACCCTTAGTAAGAATGATAAAAATGGAATACCCTGGTGTTGCATTCATAAAGAAGCACATTGGCATGGGCTAACTACCATACTGTTATCAGCCAACACATGCTCTTCCTAAACTTAGTGAAGGGAAAGCTTATGAACTCAACTTTTGAATTAGACCTAGGAGATCTGCCTGGAAATAACAATGGAATGAATTACGATCACCAGAAAAACAGCAGATGAAGAGACAGTGACAGTGATATATTACCCAATCTCCAAACAGGCTCATTACGAAGAAACCGGCAAACAAACCACGGAACCCCTACACTACACATCAGAAATGCAAGTTACTAAAAAAAAAAAAAAAAAAAAAAAAAAAAAAAAAAAAAAAAAAAAAAAAAAAAAAAAAAAAATTAATAATAATAATAATCTAATAAAACTAACAGATGCCCTTAACAAATCAAAATTTCATAAATACATCATAGAAAACTCAGTGAGAATCCTAGGAGATGGCAAAGCTATTGGATTTGAAGTGATTGACATAAAAAAGATAGGACCTTTGAATGAAATAAACCATGTAGAATACTGGGAAGTCCAATGTAAACAACCAGCCTCTAGCAGAAACCTAGGGTGCTCCTATGGCACAATTTCCCCAGTGGAAACAGAAATTGAAGTCAAAGAAATTCAAGAAAAAATTAGAATAATTTGGGGATCAGACACTCAAATAAAAAAATCAATAGAATAAATAAGCTAACCAAAACATCAGAAGGGGAAAATAAATGGCTACCCACTAGAGCCCTAAAAATAACATTCCAAGGTACACTACCCAAAGTAGCCATAGGCCATACTGCATATCAAGTTTTTCAATACAATTTTCCCATTCCAAAATGTTTCAAATGCCTTATGTATGGTCATGGGATATTTTTGTAAAAACAAATTAAATTAGTAATTGCAATAGGTTGGTCACAAATTTAAACTGTTTAAATCCCTCTTATTGTTTTTTCTGTAATAGTAACCACTCAGCATACAACAGAACATGTCAGACACACATAAAAGCACAAGGAAGAAGAAGAAAAGAAAGAAAGAAAGAAAGAAAGAAGAAAGAAAAAAGAAAAAAAAAAAAGAAAAAAAAGAAGAAAAAAAAAAAAAACATACACCCAAGAAGTTAAGAAACTTCTACACCAGTTAAACCCGACACCAAAAAAAAAAAAAAAAAAAAAAAAAAAAAAAAAAAAAAAAAAAAAACTAACTAACTAACTAACTAACTAACTAACAAACTAACTAACTACTACAAAAATACCATACTAACAAGAGTGGAGATACACAACCCAAACTCTGAATACTACCAACAACCAGAGGACAACACAAACAACATACAAAAAACAAACCCAAAGGTAACACAAACATCTGGTCAAACTTTAACACAAACATACAACATAACACCAGCTCAGAAAACCCCTACAAAACAAAAAAACAACGCAAACCAAAAAGAACCAGACACATCAAACCCATCAATGAAATCAAAACTTGAAAAAAACAAAAGAACAAAAACTCACACACGAACATAATATAAAAAACAAAGAACTAGTAAATTCCCCAATAACATGGTCACTTCCAACACCTCAAAGTAAAACTTCAACACCAGAAAGAAGAATAGACCGTGATGAAAATAATCCTTCATGGATAGAAATTGTAAAAAGAATAATTAAACTGATATCAAACATAGCATCAAACTTAAAATCTGATAAATCCTTAATCATAACTATATACAAGAGAATGGTTTGTACCTTGATAGAGTAAACATCTAATGGTGCTTGTAACTTTCTTGAGTGCAGTGTACATAATATAATTTAATGGACACAATACTCAATCCAGATCCAGGAGAATACCCTGGCATAAGTGATATGAACTACGATTCTCAATCGAACAGAAGACCACGAGAGACTAGCGACAGCGAGGAAGACCCGCACCCCAAGCATCCCCGGAAAAACGAAACCGGCAGAAACTCCACGGATCCCAACCCGACCACAACTGATAACACACCAATGCACACGCAAGAAAATCAAAATGTAGTCCTTATTAATTTAAGTGATCAATCTGAAGCCTCGAATTTTAACAATTCCATAAAACTGACAAATGCACTAAACAAATCAGATTTCCAAAAATATATAATTGAAGATTCCCTCAGAGTCTTAGGAACAGGGAAAGCCATAAGGTTTGAGGTACATGATATCTCCAAATTAAGACCTTTAAACCAAATAAAAAAACTGGGAGACTGGGAAATCAAATGCAAACAGCCGGCATCAAGCAAAAACATAGGATGCTCATATGGCACAATCTTCCCAGTGGAAATAGACCTAACCCCAGAAGACATAACAGAGAAAATAAGAATAATAGGTGGAAATAACACTGAAATAATAGAAGTAACAAGAATAAAAAAAAGCAACAGAGACAAAGAAAATGAAAATAAGTGGATTCCAACCAAGTCCCTAAGATTGATTTTTAAAGGCAAACTACCAGAGAAGGTAGCAATAGGGCATACATCTTACTCAGTTCATCAATATACTTTCCCTATACCAAAATGTTTCAAGTGTCTGATGTATGGACATGGGATCATGACATGCAAAAACAAACAAAGATGCAGTAAATGCAGTAAATGCAGTCAGTTTAATCATAACTTTAAAGACTGCCCTAACAAAGACTACTGCTTTTACTGTCATGGGGATCATCCACCAAATACAAACTCATGCAAAATACATAGAGAGGCCCAAAACATAAAGACAAAAAAATATAACACCTAATGATTTAGAAATCAAAAAAAAGTTTCAAGAGTTAAAGCCTCTCCAGAAAGAAGAAACTTTAAATCTTAGAGCCCTTGCACAAAACCCAACAAACATCCAAAACTCAAATCACTCAAACACCCAACAAACAAAGAAATACACAAACATACAATCAACAGAACATCCAAACAACAGAACATCCAAACATACAAACAACAGAACATCCAAACATACAAACAACAGAACATCCAAATATACAAACAACAGAACATGAAAATATGCAAACAACAGAACTCACAACAACACAATCATATGCCCAGACCTTAAGCCAATCCCAGAACATAACATTAGGGCAAAGAACCCCAACGAACCCCAAATATGATAAAATTCACAAAGACCAAAGAGGCGAGGCAAACATACTAAGAGAAAACTCACAGAAAGATGAACTAAACATAGCAAAATCAATACAAAAGCCTTCACCAAAAAGAATTCAAGATTCCCCAATAACGTGGTCCTTACCTACACCACTGAGAATGTAACTCCAACAAGGATCTATAAAACACAAAAAGATACCCAACTAAATAAAGATAAAGACTTTTCGTGGATGACAACAATAAAGAATATGATTAATGTAATATCAAATATAATAATCAACATGAACTCTAAAAAAACAATGATAGAAATTATAACAGAACAGAAACAATAAATAAGTAACACCAATTATCAAAGAAATAATGAAATATTTAAATGAATAAAATAATTCTCTGTAATATCAGGTCAGTACTGAATAAAAAAACAGATTTAGAATACTTGACATATAAAGAGCAACCAGATTTAATAGGATTCTGTGAGACCTGGTTAAAAGAAAAAGACAATTTTGACTTAAAAGATTATGGAATAATTAGAAAAGACAGAAAAGAACAAATTGGAGGGGGATTAGCATTTTGTATAAAAAAAGAATTACAATACAAACCAATAAATCTAAGAGACCGTTTCATAAAAAAATTAGAAGTACTGGGAATAAAAATTAATTATAGAAATAAATGGCTTAATATACTTCTTTTTTACAACCCATGTAATAATATAAGTAGGGAAATACTAGAATACTATATAGACCAAATAGATGAACCAAAATTAATAATGGGAGATTTTAATGCACATCACGCATGTTGGAACCCAAATTTAAATCAAAGATTAACAAATATCACAGGTAAAAACATATTTGATTTCATCAGTCAAAATAACCTAATATTATTAACACCCCCAGGTCAAACTACAAGAGTAGACCCCAATAATGGAAAGGGAAGCACTATTGACCTAATCTTAGCCTCACCAACATTAAGTCACTTAGAGGTAGAGACAGGATACAACGTAGGCAGTGACCACCTACCAATTATCATAAAAGAAAACCTTCCAAAAAAAACACAATCTAAAGAAAAGAAATGGAAATTCATAGAAGAAGGGTGGAAAAAATACCAAAAAGAGATAGAAAGAAAAGATATTGAAAACATAAAAACTTTTGAAGAATTAACCAACTTACTACATAACATGGGAACAAAATATTTCCTCTTCAAAAATGATTATGGAATTAACAAACCAAATAAACCATGGTGGAACTCAGTTTGCAATGATGTAATAAAACAAAGAAACAGAACATATAACAAATGGAGAAAAAAAAACAGTCAAGAAAACCTCTTTAACTATAAAAAACAATTAGCAATAGCTAGACAAACAATAAATAAAGAAAAAAGAAAATCCTGGGAAAATTTTTGTAACACGATAGATTTTAAAACATCTTCAAAAAAAGTATGGAACTTTATAAAAAGTTTTACTGGGAAAAAATCAATAATTGAACATCCAATCATACATAATGATACACCAATATCAGACACAACATCAAAGTTAAACTTATTTAAAGAAGAATTTAAAAAAACTATTAAAAAAAAACCCAAACTATTATTAACAAAAAATGAAAGAGAGGCATTACTAAACCTCCCAGATACTGAAGAACTTAGTAACAAAATAACAATAGAAGAAGTAAAAAATCCCATAGCAAATGCCAAAGACAAGAAAGCATATGGCCCTGACAAAATAACGTATGAATTTTACAAAAACAGGCTCCCATGAAATTAACCCAAAATATACAAAGAATCATAAATGATTACTGGTCTAAAGGACAGTACCCAAAAGAACAAAAAAATGCTTTAGTCAATCCAATACTAAAATCAAATAAAAACCCAAAGGACACAGAATCCTACAGATTTATAAGTAGGACATCATGCCTAGGAAAAAAAATTGAAAACATAATAAATAGAAGAATTGTTTGGTGGCTAGAAAAACATAATAAATTAAACAAAGATCAAATAGGTTTCAGACCTAACCAATCCACAATAGACGCTTTACAAGTAATAGACCTGCACATAAATAAAGCCAGAAGAGAAAAAATATATACTTTAATAGCATGTATTGACTTTGAAAAAGCCTTTGACTCAGCCAACCAGGAAGCAATACTAATCAAAGCAGCAAAAATGGGAATTACAGGCTTACCTTTAAGATTTATAAATAATTTCCTGAAAGACAGGACTTTTCAAATTATAATAGGAGACAGCAAAACAGAAAAAGAAAAAAACATAAGGGGAGTACCACAAGGATCCCCATTAAGCCCAACCCTTTTCAATATTCTAATGTCAGATCTAGAGGTAACAGAAGAAGTCCACAAAATAATCTATGCAGATGATGTCACGCTTATAACATCAAGTAAAGACATTGAAGAAGCAATAAACAAATTAAAAGTAGGATTAAAAAAGGTATCAGAATGGACTGATAAATGGGACTTAAAAATGAATTTATCAAAGAGCAAAATCATGTGTTTCACAAATAAAAAGATCAGACAAATACCAAATATAGAAATAGACAATAGAGAACTAATATTTTCCACAAATAACAGTATACTAGGCCTGATATTTGATGCTCCAAAACTCACCTGGAAAAAACATATAGAGAATTTAAAAGTAAAAGTCTTAAACAGAATAAATATTATGAAGAAATTGTCAACAACAAGTTGGGGTGCAAATAGAGAAACAATGATAGCATTCTATAACATCTACATAAAACCCCAAGTAGAATATGGATTAACAGTCTATGGAGTAAATAACAGTGGTGACATAAAAAAATTGCAAACATTACAAAATGAAGCAATGCGAATTGCTACAGGATGTTTCAGATCAACACCCATCATCCTATTAGAAGCATTCACAAACATTGCATCAATAAAAAAACAAATAAAAGAAACAGAATGTATACAACTAATTAAGACACTGAACAAACAAAATGACATGCCAATAAAAAAACTGATAACTAAAGAAATATTAGAATACAAACTAAATAAGGATAGAAAATCCTTTATCCATAGAGTACTAGAAACTATGAAAGAACTAAAGATAAATATAAATATAAACATTACACCAAATATCAGTCCATTACCACCTTGGTATGATATATCAAAATACATAGAAACAAATTTTATGGATGGTTTTACAAAAAATATGCCAGATCAAGTAATACAAAATCATTTTCACATGATTGAAAACACCAAATATAGAAATCACAAAAAAATATTCACGGATGGATCTAAAATTCAAAGTCCAAACTCGACATCAGCAGCAGTTTATGTAAAAGATTACAATCTTACCACAATATGGACACTTCCATCAGCGACAGAAATTTTGGAAGCTGAACTTTATGTCATCAAACAAGGCTTAACATACATACACAACAACAAAATAAAAGAAACAGTGATTTTCACAGATTCAAAATCAGCACTACTACTTTTACAGAATCAAAAACCAAAAACAAATAAACATTTGATATATGAAATACAAACACTAATAAAAACACTAACAATTCAGAATCACAAAATAATATTACACTGGATCCCAGCACATAGAGGTATAAAAGGTAACGAAATTGCAGACTTAGCAGCAAAAAAAGCTCACAACACAATGAATCCCATGAACATACCTCATGACACTGGAAATATCATAAAAGAAATTAAAACAAGCAGTCAAAAGAACTGGGAGAATGACCTAAATAACATTCTAACCACAAAAGACTATTTAATAAAAAACAACCAACCACAACCGTGGACAAGATAAAAAAACAGGAAGTTAGATCTATGCCTAACAAGAAATTTAACAAAACATACAAGACTAAAACAACACTTACATAGACTAAAACTTGAAAATGACCCTACATGCAGATGGTGCAGACAAGAAGAAGAAACAACAGAACATCTGATATTACAGTGTCCAAGATTCAACTCCTACAGAACATACTTACTAGATGCCCTAAGGAAAGTAAAAATCAATAATCCTAATCTAAATCTTCTAATTACAGGCTCAGATCTACCACCAACTAAAAGGTACTACATTTTGAGACACATGAAGATATTTTTACTGCGAACAAAGATAACTGACTACATATAAGCTACAAAGAAAATCAGAAGAAAAGGATCCAGGGGATATAGACAATAATAGTCTAAAACCCTATAAAAAGAAGAAAGAAAGAAGAACTATATACAAGACCATAACAGAAGCAATTCCAATCATAAAAGAAATCATGGAATGTATATATGGATAAATTAATACTCTGGAATGCCAGGATCCATTTTAAATAAAAAGACAGAAATAGACCATTTAATAGATAAAGAAAATCCAAAAGTATTTGCAATCTGCGAAACTTGGTCAACTAAAAATGACAATTTTAAGATAAACAACTATACAATAGAAGGAAAAGATAGACCAGAACAAAAGGGAGGAAGTCTTGCAATTTATTTGTATACATACCAGTATACAATACAAGAAAATAAACCTCAATGAGAGACAAAATAATAAAATAGAAAAAATAGCTATAAAAATTTGCTACAAGAATAAATGGCTAAATTTAATTTTAATTTACAACCCTTGCAACCAAATAGAACTAGAATTAGAACATTACATAGAACAATTAGACAAGCCCAAATTAATAATAGGAGATTTTAATGCTTACCATCCGTCATGAAACCCACACATAAAAACAAAAAACGCAAATAAAATGGGAATAAATTTGTTTAACTTGATTACTCAAAACAATCTGATGTTAATACGCCCACAGGAAAGGAACTGCTATAGATTTAGTGATAGGATCTTCAGAACTAAGCCATTATGAAATAAAAACAAACACAAATGCAGGCAGTGACTATTTTCCAACAATAATAAGAGACAGCACCCACATAAATGAAACACAAACAAAGAAAAAAAAGGAGCTTCAGTAAAGAAGGATGGAGGTATTTTCAAGAAGAATTAGATAACAAAGACATCAAGGGCATTTATTCAATAAAAAAAATAATGGACCTAATAAAAAACAATGGTAAAAAAAATATTCTAAATTTGATAATAAAGTCAATAAAAATAAGCCAAGCAAACCCTGGTGGAATCTAAAATGTAAAGAAATCATAAAACAAAGAAACAAAGCCTTTAATAAAAGGAGAAAAAATCCAAATGACGCAAACAGAATTGAATTAAAAAAAAAAACACAAATTAAAGCAAGAACCATTATAGAAACAGAAAAAAGAATAGCTGGGAAAACTTCTGTACTTCACTTGACTTTAACACACCATCCAGAAAAATTTGGAATATCATAAAAAAAAACTAGCAGGTAAAAATAGAATTAATACTTACCCATTAATTGATAGCAATCAGCCTATTCAAGATACAGAGTAAAACCTCAATTTGCTAAAAGAAGAATTTCAAGAAATAAACAAAAAAGCAAAAGGATTGCTAACAAAAACATAAATAAAGAATTTGAGAGAAAAACCAAACACAGAAGGAATAAGTAAAAATCTCACTTGAAGGAATTAACTTCAGAAATAAAAAAAATCAAATAATGGAAAAGCTTATGGACCTGATGAAATTCCATACAAATATTTTTAAAAATGTCCCCAAAAAGTATTAGAAAAAATCTTATCATTGCTCAACATTTACTGGCTAAAAGGAGAATATCCGAAGGAACTAAAGGAATCGTTAGTAAACCCAATAATAAAACCAGGTAAAGACCCATCACATAAAAAATCCTACAGATACATTAGTAGAATATCATGTATTGGGAAAATATTTGAAAGCATCATAACCAATAGACTAGGATTCAGGCCAAACATCTCTACCATAGATGCTCTACAAATAATAGACTATCAAATCAACAAAGCTTTCGCAGAAAAAAATATGCTCTGATAGCATGCCTAGATCTGGAAGAAGCTTTTGACTCAGTAAATCATGAAGCAATAATAATAAAAGCAGCAAAACTTGGAATTACAGGTGCCCCACTCACGTGGATCATGAATTTCCTAATAAACAGAACCTACCAAATAGTCATAGGTAATAAAAAATCAACAGAAGAAAGCATAGCAAAGGGCCTCCCACAAGGCTCACCTGTAAGTCCTTTATTATTCAACATAATGACAACGGATTTAACCCTAACGGATGATTTTTAAAAAAGTAACATACGCAGATGACATTACAATTATAGCAATTAATAATAATCTAGCAGAGGCTAAAAATCAACTAGAATCAGGGTTAAAACATATAATAGAATGTGTGAACAAATGGGAATTATCAATAAATCTGACAAAAAGTAAACTTACGTGTTTTACAAAAAACAGAATAAGACAAATACCAATAATACAAATAGATAACAAAGTATTTAAATTCACAACTAACCACACAATTCTTGGTCTTAATGAAAAAAATATCTTCTGCAACATGGGGAGTAAATAGAGAAACCATAAGGAAATTCCATGATATTTATATAAAACTCCAATTATAATATGGTATCTCAATCTTAAGCCTAAGAATAGCTACAGGCTGCTTAAAAACCACCCCAACATTAGCATTATACACTCACAAATAAAATGCCCATCAAATACAAACAAAAAGAATTGGAGTGTATGCAAATGATGAAAATTCTATAAAACAAGAGAATAACCAAATGAAAAGAAATGTAGCAGCAAATATAAAAGAATATAACCTCCAAAAAGATAAGAGAGGCCTAGTACACAGAGTAATAGAAACTTGCAGAGTTACAAATAACAATAAAAACAAAAACAATAATGATAACACCTATTCCACCATGGTTTGATATTACAAAAAACAGAAACTAACTTCATAGATGATCTAACAAAAAATGTCCCTGAACAAATAATTAAGTCAATTTTTAAAGATGGAAAAAACAAGATATTAAAAAAAAAAAAAAAAAAAAAAATCACAGATGGTTCAAAATTAAGCACAAACTCATTCTCAGCTGCCATATATATCCAAGACAAAAATATAACAACAATATGGAAATTACCTGATGAAACAGAAGTAATAGAGGCAGAACTTTTTGCAAAAAAAAACAAGGAATTACCTATATCCAGAACAACAGATTAGTAACATTAGTAATATTTTCAGATTCAAAATCAACCTTACAACTAATATCAAACCTAAAAGATAAAAACTATGAACACATCATATTTGAAATACAGGCAATGATATATACACTTACAAACCAAAGACAACTACTAACAATACTGTGGATAACATCACACAAAAACATAAGAGGTAATGAAACAGCTGATTAAGCAGCAAGAAAAGTGCATAACATAACAAATCCCATAATCATAAATGAGGACAAAAGAAAAAAGAAAAAATAAGAATAAAATATTTTTAAAAATGGAAGAAACAATTAAATACAACTCTAAACACAAAAAATTACCTTCTGAAAAACACAGAACCCCAACCATGGACAAGATCAAAAAGCAGAAAACTGGATGTTTGCATAACCAGACTCCAAAAAAAACACATACAAGATTGAACCAGCACCTACACAAAGTAAAAATAGTGAATGACCCAACATGTAGATGGTGTCATCATCAAGAAGAAAATATAGAACATATAATACTACAATGTACAAGATTTCACTCTTACAGAACATAGCTGATGGAAGCTCTGAAAAGAATCAAAATAAATAATCCTAACATATATTCATTACTCACGGGTGCTATCTCTCACCAATAAAGAAGTACTACATTTTAAGAAACACCAAAATATTCTTGAAAACAAAACTAATAGAAATAATATAAGGAAAAAAAGAAAAAAGTGTGTGTGTGTGTGTGTGTGTGTGTGTGTGTGTGTGTGTGTGTGTGTGTGTGTGTGTGTGTGTGTGTGTGTGTGTGTGTGTGTCTGTGTGTGTGTGTCTGTGTGTGTGTGTCTGTGTGTGTGTGTCTGTGGTGTGTGTCTGTTGTGTGTGTCTGTGTGTGTGGTTGTGTGTGTGTGTCTGTGTGTGTGTGTTGTGTGTGTTTATGTGTGTGTGTTGTGTGTGTGTTGTGTGTGTT
>NC_051389.1:36525295-36535233 GCF_015228065.2 Penaeus monodon
CTCGAGCACGGGAAAAGCACCGAGGTAGGGCTAGGGCCCCACCCCTGGGGCCGCTCGGGTCCTCCCAAACTCTCTCTCCCCCCAGGGGTAAGGGGGCGGCCGGGGGAGGTGGGCCTTGCTATCCCCCTCCCCCCAAAAAAGGGTCCCCTGGGGGGGAAATGTGGGGGCCAGGATTGGAAAAAGAGTTACCGCCCCTGCCCCGGCTGGTGCCAACCCCCATGAAGCTTGGGGGCAAACCCGGGAACCCCCAGTCGAGGGGTGGTCCGACGCCTCCCGACCCCCTTTTTTGGATTTTTGCGGGGGGCGGCAGAGGGGGCGTGCACCCGGTGCCCACCCAGATTAACCTCGGCGTGCTTTCGGGGAAGGGTATTGGAAAACATTGGGTTTTGCAAAGGGATGAGTTTTTCCTTGTTATCGCGGGAATTGGCACTGGGATTTTGAGGTGGGTGCTCTCTCAGGGGTGAAAGGCCTTACGGCACGATCCGGGGGTGGGTAACCTGTTTTGGGTTTGGCGCAGTAGGTCATCACCTCCAGGTCCCATGCCATCCCAGCGTTTCCCCTCGGTATTTGAGGGACACATTATGAGCGTATCATGGCACTAGACTGAACATGTTTGGTTTATTCTCTTATTGCTGTATCCCCCTATATGTATTAAATTGAGAGATTTCGCATTTTCGGGGCGACTTCAATCGGTATCCATTGGACCGGTGGCTATGAATGCCTGTCTGCCCCCTTTGGTTTCAGGAGCTGATCTCAGCAGGAAAATAGCCCCTTCTTGGGCTTTGCTAGGTCCCAAAAAAAGAATCTCTGGCTCCTGGTGCCGGCTCCAACCCGCTTTGCTGGGCTGGAAGCAATAGGGGTACAGGGGCCAAAGGGAGATGACCAATTCTTTTTAGCACGCGAGAAGGACCCCCAAAGCAGGGTTACTGGACGCGGTTCTGTGGCAATGACCTAGGCTTTTGTCTTACCCTCGGGTCCACTTCAAAACCCCCCATCCCTCCAGGGGCCCCCAAAAGGAAAATTCCCCTGACACACAAAGGGGAGGAGGAGTGTGGCCGTGGGTTTACCATGGCAGTCTGGGACCGATCAAAAATTTTGACAACTGTGGACCCTTACTTGTGGGAGCTTTTAAAGGCTAACTGAAGCAACTGGATCCAGGGCGAGGGAAAGGCAAAATTTCCATTCCCTGGACTTAAGGCCAGAAGCGTGTCAAAAGGGCTGGGGAAATGGAAATGAAGCTTGCATCGCTCCTTGGTTTGACCGCTAAAGGGACAAGGAACAGTTCTCGGGAAATCTTGCTAGGAGGTTGAAGGCCATTTCTTGGTATATACCTTTCCCCTGCCTCCCAGCCCGGGAAAACTAAACTCTAGCTCCCTACAGATGACTCACCCGTCAGCGGAGGGAGGATTCTCGATCATGTTGGGGTTTGTGAACTTTGGGCTGAGTTTTTTTGACAGTGTCGGGAAAAACCCCCCAAACATTTTTGGATGCAAGCTATATCACAGTCCTGTTGGGCCCCACCCATCATGAGGAAACCCCTACCCTAACAGAGGTTGGGTGGAAATTTTCCAAGCTAAGAGTAAAAAGCTGCTGCATATGTATATCCCTGCAAACTGCTAAAGGCTGGGGGTAAACTATGCTCGGGGCCTGCATCGCCCTGACGCCATCGGGGGCAGTCGGGTACCTTTCCCCCTGACCTGCTGAGGGGTGTGGCACCCCTCTCTGGGGGGGGAAAGGGGACATTGGGATTTCAACTACCGGGGCTTTAACGCCCACCACCAGCAAGGTTCCGCCCCATTTTTCTAAAACGGATCCCAACCACTACTGAGGATCAGAGACTGGGCATTGGTTTTACTCCTGGAAAGTCCCAATAGACTGTTACTAGCCTTCGAGAAATTGGGAAACGCTGTGTAGTTTGGGTTTTGGGTTGCTTGCAACCCACATCAAACCAGAGGGGGTTTGACTCGGGGCATTGCGAAACGCATGGGAATCCCAAAACGATTTTTGGCCTAAAAGAAGCCTTTTTTACTTACTGAAAGTGGGTGTAAAAGGGTGGGGGTCGTTGAACTTTTTCCCTGTTAATTCCGGGGTGAGCAAGGCTGGTCCTTGCACCAAAACCTTTTTTAACCCTGTAAGGACTTTCAACACGGGGCAATTCAAAGGGCTCGACCCCTTACTTTGCCCAGATGTTTCTATCCCATCTGAGTCCTTTTGGAAACACTGGCGGGGGCTCTTGATGCATTTTAAAAATGAGGCGAAAACCATTAGGCCTAGAGGTCTCCTGAAACCAAACCCAAAATCAGGGCTTTGGGGCCTGTTAGGGGGAACCCATTGTCGATCGTCTTTCGCGAGGATTTGAAATTCAGAAGTTTTTACATACTTGGTAGCGCAGTCCCGCCGGGGTGTCAGACCAAGAGGTCAAAAGACGGTGGTCTGGGAATGGAGCCTGAAACCGATCAAAAAAGAGCATTTGGGGATGTCTACCCAGCAGAAGGACCAGCTCTTGTCTTCAAAGGCCTTTTCTGCCAGTTTTTTTCTAGGAAGCAAAACCGGACGTATCCAATGTCTTGGAGTCTTTTCTGAGCCTTTTTTTAACAATCCCTTCGCCAGATATGGGGTACAACCGGCGGTTTTCACCCTAGACTGGCATGGGGCCTTTACTTGCTAAACCGGGATTGCCAACTCAGGGTTTGGTCCCTTTTCTCCCCCTTAGTACATAGTGGGTTTCGCGGAAACCCTGACCCTTAATTTACCCGACGGGAGGGGAGAAAGGGTTGGGAAATTGGGGTTCTGTAAAAAAATCTAAAATCTCCCTGTATGAGGGGGGTTTCAACGCCCGGAAACCCTCCCGAAAAAAAGAAAATTATGAATTAATAGATGTGGATTATGGTATATATTTTTGGGAATACAGAATTTTTTTTATTGTAAATATCTAAAATGATTATATTTTTTTATTTATTTTTTTACTTTTAATGTTTTAAAAATTAAAAATTTCCTTTTTTATTTTTTTTTTTTTATTTTTGCATTTGATCCTCTCCCTTACTTTTCCTTTTTTTTTCCCTATTTTCACCAGCACCTAAAAACATTAAAAATGTGTGGGGGAGGTTGAGGAGATAAATTAGCTATGCAGAAAACCTTTCCCTCCAAACCCCCTTTTTCAACCCCAAAGTTTAAATGGAAGAACATACATTTTACTGAAACCCGGGTTTTCCCTTTGGGAGTATTACAGCTACATTCCTTTTCCCGGGGCTTCTTTGTAGAAGATTGTCTTTTAATTTTAAAGCTAAAAACATTGGGTGAAAAAAATTCTTTTTTCATGGATATTCAAGACACCCTGGAAATTTACACTTTTGTAGTCTTTCCCCTTGGATCACTTATTTTTTTTTTTCTTATATTATCTCTATATTTTTTTTTTTTTTTTTTTTTTTGGCATCTTAAAATGTAGTACTCTTTACTGGGAGAGTCAGCACCTGTGAATAATAGATCTATATTAGGGTTTTTTATTTTATTCTTTTCAGGCTTCCATAAAACTTTTTCTGTGAAAAGGAATCTTGGACATTTAGTATTGGTGTTCTTTTTTTCTTTTTGATAAGGGCACCATGATGGGTCATTTACTATTTTATTTTGGGAAAGGGTGCGGGTTCAATCTTGTATGTGTTGTTTTGGTTGGTTTCAAATACCTGTTTTTTTTTGCTTTTTCTTGTCCATGGGTTGGGTTTTTATTTTTCAGAATGTAGCCTTTTGGGGGTTTAGGATTTTATTTAAAAGTGTTTTCCATTTTCTTATTTTAAAATTTTTATTTTTCTATTGTGTGTGTGTGGTTTGTGTGTGGGGGTGTGTGTGTGGTGTGTTTTGTGTGTTTTGTGGGGGGTGTTGGTTGTGTTGGGGGTGTAGTAGTGGTGAGTGATAGGGTGAGGGTGGGGAGTGGGGAAGTGAGGGGGAGTGTAGTGGGGAGGTGTGAGTGGGGAGGGTGATGTGGGGTGAGGGAGTGGAGTGTGAGTGTGAGTGTGGTGTGTGGTGTTGTGTGTGGGTGTTTGTGTGTGTGTGTGTGTGTGTGTTGTGTGGGTGTGGTGTGTGGGTGGGGACGCATGCATTTCCTCATGTATCTTAGGGATTTGTTATGTTATGCGCCTTTTTGCGCTTGATCAGCATTCCTTACCCCTTATGTTTTTGGATGGGAAACCAGTTTGTTAGTTTTGTTTTGGTTTGTATGTGTATATCTTTTCCCGTATTTTAAATAAATTTTTTTATAGTTTTTGGGTTTTAAATTTTATATTATTTTAAGGGACTTCGAATCTGAAAAAATTACTGATTTACTAATCTTTTCTGGATATAGGTAATTTCCCTTTTTTTATTCAAAAGTTCCCTCTATTATTTCTGTTTTATCAGGTAAAATTTCCCTTTTTTTGTTATATTTTTTTTCTGGATATATATGCTGCGGGTTTTGTTTGTGCTTAACTTTTAGCCACTGTGAAATTTTTTTTTAATTTTAAAAATCTCGTGTTTTTCCCTCTTTAAAAATTACTTTAAATTTTTTCGGGACAATTTTTTTTTAGATCGTCATGAAATTAGTTTCTACTTTTTTTTTAATACAAAACCCTGGGGAATAGGGGGTTTTGTTTGGTATTGTTTTTGTTTTTATTGTTATTTTTAAATCTTTGCAAGTTCTATTACTTTTGTACTAGGCCTCTCTTATCTTTTTGGGGTTATATTCTTCTACTTCATTTGGTTATTCTCTTGTTTTTCTAGTATTTTCATCATTTGCATACACCCCAATTCTTTTTTGTTTGTTTTTGATGGGCATTTATTTGTGAGAGTGTATAATGCTAAATTGGGGGGGTGTTTATGCAGCCTGTACCTTTTTTTAAAGCATCATTTGTATAATTTATATTTTTTTCATTTCTGTGTTACTGCTACCGAAGATTGAGATCCATATTCTTATTTGGGTTTGTGTAAATATCGTAGAATTTCATTATGATTCTCAATTTGCTCCCCATGTTGTTAAAGGTTAATGGTTAATGGTTAAAAGCAAGATAAATGTCTGCTAGACATCTAAGGTCATGTAGCACTATATTTTAATGTTAGGGAAGGGTGGTTGAGTTAGTGATTATTTGTCTAAGCTGGGCAAAGGAATTGGTGATGAAAGGGTTAGAGTCGGGTGTGGTAAGGAGTTAGATTAGATGGAGGATCTGTATGCGTTTGGGAAAGAGATAGGTTTTTGAAACAGAAGTGTGGGATTCTGTAAGGATGTCTGATAGGTTGGGAGGTCGGTGAATGAGGATAGGTTTGGGAAAAGCAGAGGTAATATGGACGAGACATAAAGGGAATGTGGGGAAAGACAAAATGATAATTGGGGATGGTATTGGGGGATGTGAAAGAAAGGGTTCTTGAAGGCATACAATAGATGGTTATAAGAGGAAAGGATATGACAAAGGTCAGGTCTGTGGGAGCGGAAACCGCAAATATTCCAATGAAGGATAGTTATACTTTAGTAAATATAGATTGTAGTACGTTTTGGAGATTTTGAGGGGGAAGCAGCTAGAGGGTGGGATAAGGACCGAGAGGTCTGAGAATGGAGAGGTGTGGGAGTTGGTGTTCTACAGGAGGTATTAGAGACAGAGGGTCTGTGGAAGGGATACTTGTGACATAAGGGATTCACGTGTGTATCAAGGGGGGAGTGAAAGGGATAGGGGGGATGGTGGGAGGGTTACATAAGGGATTCACTGTGTATCCAGGAGGGAATGGAAGGATAGAGGGGATGGTGGGGGGGTTTAAATGTGGGCGTGGGGTGGGTCGGGGGGAGGGCTGTGTTGGGAGGGGTTAGGAGGATAGGGTTAGGGGGAATCGTTAGGAGGAGGATGGATATACCAGTTTCTTATAGTTGAAAGGAGCAGAGTTGTAGATTGAGGTTGAGTGACGTTTTTAAAAAATCTTGAAATTTCAATAGTTCTTCTGAGGTTTTGGGGGAGTTTTGGGGGATAAAGGATTTCTTGTGTGGGGGGGAAGAGAGGATTGGTGTCTCAAGCGTAGGGGCAAAGGAAGGTGGAGGTGTTTGTGTCTGTCGGGGTTACGGGTGTTGGAGCGAGGAGGGAGAGGGGAAGGTGTTGGGGTTGTAGTGGTGATTGGAGTATCTGTAGTAGAGATTGGAGTGTCTGGGTTTTGGATGGCAAAAGAGTTTGACTGGGAAGGGAGGAGGTTAGAAGAGGGGGATTAGATGTAGGGGGGTTTGGGCTTAGGAGAATTGGTAGAATGAGCAGTATCTGGAGTAAGGAGTAAGAGAGAAACCACTCGACGTTGCTTCCTGTCTGGCTTCACGTTTTGGTCCGTTGAATCTGAGATTTCTACCTCAGACTCAAATTTTTAGGTGGGACAGCCCCTATAAAATACATTATGGGATCCGCCACAGTTGGCAAAATGTGCGTGATTGTGCGAGCAGTTAGATCGGGTATCGGCCAGGTTGAGCACATAGTGGGCATCTGGCTGTGGAACGGCAATGTTTGGCTGGGTGTCCTAGACGCCAACAATTTGGCACTGACATGGAGGAGGTTGGTATGGACAACAGGAGGGATTCTCCTCCTATGTAGACGTTAAAGGAAGGTCATGTCTACGGAAGGTAATTTTGGCTATTTAGTGGGTTTTTTTCGATGACCTCTGGGGGAATAGAGTAGCATTGTACTGATGTTGCTCATGTCTGTGAGACAGGCAAGTAGGTCTTCTCCACAGTCTGACCAATCTTTGTCATAGATTTGGGGGAAATTTGCTGGGAGATTGAACTGTTTGGTGCAAGTATTGAGAGTTGATGGGTTTCTGCAAGGATGGGGTTACCATATAGGTCAGTTAGTTGTTAATGCTATAGCTTGGTTTTCGGATGTTACTGTGACAAGACGGGAGCGGGCGGGTCGGCTACGGAAAGAGACTTTACCTACTTGTTTTTGAGACATTGTGGAAAAAGGGTGTTTTCAAGAGGGAGCTGTGGGGGATCCGAAATCGGTCCCATTTGGCTGGCGCTAAAGGAGTATTCAGATTGTGTAGAGATAGGGGTAGTAGAAGGGCGGGGCGTGCCCAAAATGGGGTGGTTGAGGGGGTGTGTTTATGGGAGGTGGGCAATAGGCTGTAGGTTTAAAGGAGGATGGGGTGGTTATGTTGGAGGTTGTGGGGGTAGAGGTTGAAGTGAGCATGTTGAAGTGAGTGGAAATGTTTTCCCTTAAGGGTTGATTTTTGGGTACTGTACTACAGGCATTGTGAGGGGGTAGTTATTGCGTGTTCGGAGCCCTGGTCCAAAGAGGGACCTGGGGCGGGATGGGGGGGTTTACATCACATGGGGCTATTTGATAAAGGGGCAGCCTCATTGCCCCCAATAGTGGAGATATGTTTTCATACTGGCCTGGTAAGCCCGGGTTTGTTGGGATAAAAACAGTCCACCCCTCAGGGTCCCCTGAGGGGTAAAGGGCTGGTAACTAAATCGGGGAATACCGTGCCCATGGCTCCCTCAGGCTGTTCAGGACTGGCACAAAGTCAGCCTTTCATCCTTTCAGCACGGCTCTCACACCTTAGAGTGGATAGCAGAAAGGTTTGGTGAAGGGACAGAAACGAAAAGAGGGAAGGAAAAAAGACCATGCAAAATTAGTTGAGTCGAGGGCTGAGTCCCAAGGTTGGGGAGTTCCCCATCATTTGGTCCCAGTCTCCGCCTCCTAAGCCCCCCCACGACAACAACGGGCAAGGGATTGGGGGGGCCCATGTTGTTGAAGATATTTTTTTCATCAAATTTATTCTATTTGAGCAATTTATCTTTAGATTATTAATGTGTTTTTTCCAAGTTAACTTGGAGCATCAAATTCTAGACCAAGAATTGTGTGGTTAGTTGTGAATTTATACTTTGTTATCTATTTTATCATTGGTATTTGTCTCATTTTGTTTTTGTAAAACACGAGTTTCCTTTTTGTCAGATTTATTGTTAATTCCCATTTGTTTGCCCATTCTATTATTTGTTTTAACCCTAATTCTAGTTTATTTTTAGCCTCTGCTAGATTCTTATCAATTGCTATAATTGTAATGTCATCTGCGTATGTTACTTTTTTAAAAATGATCCGTTAGGGTTAAACCCGTTGTCATATGTTTAATAATAATGGACTTAGAGGTGGTCCTTGTGGGATGCCCCTTGTTATGTTTTCTTCTGATGATTTTTTATTGCCTATGACTATTTGGTAGGTTCTGTATTTTTAGGAAGTCCATGATCCACTTGAGCGGAGCACCTGTAATTCCAAGTTTTGCTGCTTTTATTATTATTGCTTCATTGATTTTTGAGGGTCGCAAACTTTTTCCCAGCATCTAGGGCCCCCAAATTACTATTAGAGCATATTTTTTTTCTGCAAAGCTTTTTCCAGATCTAGGCATGCTATTAGAACATATTTTTTTTCTGCAAACGCTTTGTTGATTTGATAGTCTATTATTTGTAGAGCGTCTATGGTCGAGCTGTTTGGTCTGAATCCTGTTAGGTTTTCGTTTATTTTTTTGTTAATTTATAACCACCAATTTAAATTTAGTCTATTTGTTATGATAATTAATTTCCCAATACATGATATTCTACTAATGTATCAGTAAGATTTTTTATCTGATGGGTCTTTAGCTGGTCTTATTATTGGGTTTACTAATGATTTCTTTAGTTCCTTCGATATTCTCCTTTTAGCCAGTAAATGTTAAGCAATGATAACATTTTTTTCGAATACTTTTTGGGGACATTTTTTAAAATATTCATATGGAATTTAATCAAGTCCATAGGCTTCTCCATTATTTAATTTTTCTATTACTGAAGTTAATTCCTTTAAAATTAGATTTTTACTTATTCCTTCTATACTTTTTTTTTTTCTGTCAATTCTTTATTTATGTTTTTGTTACAATCTTTTTGCTTTTTTTATTGTTTTTTGAAATTCTTCTTTTAGAAAATTGAGGTTTTTGTTCTGGTATCTTTAATTGACTATTATCAATTAATGGGTAAGAATTCATTTTTACCTGCTATTTTTTTAATGAAATTCCCAAAACTTTCAGGATGGTGTGTTAAAGTCGAGTGAAGTACAGTAGTTTTCCAGCTATTCTTTTTTCTGATTCTATAATGGTTCTTGCATTAATTTGTAGTTTTTAAAAATTCAATTCTGTTTGTGTCATTAGAATTTTTCCTCCATTTATTGTGATTTACATTTCAGATTCCACCAGGTTTACTTGGCTTATTTTATTGACTTTATTATCAATTTAAAATATTTTGTAACAGTGTTTTTTATTCGGTCCATGATTTCTTGTATTGAAAAAAGGCCCTTGATGTCTTTGTTATCTTATTCTTCTTAAGTACCTCCATCCTTCTTTACTGAAGCTCCATTTCTTTTTATAGTTTGGTTTCATTTATGTGGCTGCTGTCTTTTATTATTATTGGAAATGGTCACTGCCTGATTTGTGTTTTTTTTTTATTTCAAATGGTTTAATTCTGGAGATCCTATCACTAAGTCTATAGTAGTTCCTTTCCCTGTTTTTTGGGTCTATTCTGGTGATTAGTCCCCGTGGGGGTTATTAACATCAGATTGTTTTGAGTTATCAAGTTAACAAATTTATTTCCGTTTTATTTGCAGTTTTTGTTTTTATGTGTGGGGTCCATGATGGGTGGTGAGCATTAAAATTCTATTATTAATTTGGGCTTATCTAATTGTTCTCTATGTAATGTTCTAATTCTAGTTGTTCTATTTGGTTGCAAGGTTGTAATAAAATTAAATTTAGCCATTTATTCTTGTAGCTCATTTTTATAGCTATTTTTTCTTTTTATTATTTTGTCCCTCATTGAGGTTTATTTCTTGTATCTGTATGCATACAAATTGCAAGATCTCCTCCCTTTTGCTCTGTTCTATCTTTTCTTTCTATTGTTTAGTTGTTTATCTTAAATTGTATTTTTTTTA
>NC_051389.1:36535333-36544551 GCF_015228065.2 Penaeus monodon
TTCCCAAATTTTTTTCCCCCAAAATTTTTTTTTTTTTTTTTTTTTTTTTGGCCCTTTTTTTTTTGGGAGGGTTTTAAGGCTTTTGGGGGTTTTCCTTTTTTTTTTTTCTATTTTTTTATTTTTTTTTTATTTTGGAAGGCTTTTTTTTTTTTTTTTAAGAATTTTTTTTTTTTTTTGATTTGCCCTTTTTTGTATTTAGAAAAGGGGGGGGGGGGGGGGGGGGGGGGGGGGGGGGGGGGGGGGGGGGGGGGGGGGGGGGGGGGGGGGGGGGGGGGGGGGGGGGGGGTTTTTTTTTTTTTTTTTTTTTTTTTTTTTTTTTTTTTTTTTTTTTTTTTTTTTTTTTTTTTTTTTTTTTTTTTTTTTTTTTTTTTTTTTTTTTTTTTTTTTTTTTTTTTTTTTTTTTTTTTTTTTTTTTTTTTTTTTTTTTTTTTTTTTTTTCCCAAATTTTTTATTTTTTCCAATTTTTTTTCTTTTTTTGATGTTTTAGGGTTTTCTTTTTTTTTTTTGGGGGGCAATACTTTAAAATAAATTGGTTATTGCTTTTGCCCTTTTATTCGATGTTGGTTTTTCCCAAATTTTTTCTTTGGAATTTTTTTTTTCCAAACAAGGTCTATTCTTTTTTAATTTTTCCCTATATTCCTAGTTTTGACGTTTTTGTAAATAATCCTTCAGAGTGCTGTTCAAAGCTTTTCAAATAAATCCCTCTTCCCAAAATTTTTTTTTTTATTTTTTATTTTTTTTCCATGAAAACTTTATTTATGTGGCAGGGGGTTGTATGAAATACATCATAGTATTTCTATTGGGTCAAAACCTGTTAATTTTATTTTTTATATATAAAATTATATAATATATAATATTTTTAATAATATATATATATATATATATAAATAAGACTTAACAGGTTTTAGACCTAATAGAAATACTACTGATGTATTACATACAATACACTGCCACATAAATAAAGTTTTCATGGAAAAAAATAAATAAATAAAAAAACATTGTGCAAGCATGTATTGATGTAGAAAAAGCTTTTGACACAGTCACTCATGAAGGATTATTGACAAAAACGTCAAAACTAGGAATTATAGGAAAACCTCTAAAAAGGATATAGACCTTGTTGGAAAAAAACATTCCAAAGAAAAATTGGAAACCCAACATCAGAATAAAGGACCAACGCAATAAGTCCAATTCTATTTAATGTATTGCTAAATGACCTAAAATCATCAAAAGAAATTGAATAAAAATACACAACTCTACTAACAAGCATCAAAAATCTATTAGAAGCCTCCAATAAAATAGAAATAGAATGACAAAAGCTAACATCAAAGGGGCCAATAATTGGGTTTGAAAAAACTTTCACAAAAAAAAATTAAAGTTTTTTCCAACAAAAAATAAACCAACACCAAAAATAAAAATGATATATAGAGCTTAAATATTCCAAGTCAAAAAATTTTTGGGCTTAACATTAGACCCCCCAAGCAAAAATGGAAAAACTATATGGAAAATCTAAAAAGATATATTAAGTAGAATAAATATAATGAAAAAACTAACTTCATTAAACTGGGAACAGAGAAACTCTATTTAAATTTATAATATATATAAAACCAAAAAAAATAGGGAAACAATCTATGGAGCTGCAAAAGAAATGGAATTAAAGAAAACTAAAACTTTACAAAATAAAGTACTAGACTGGAAACTGAGTTTTAGATAAAATCAGTACAAGACTGGCAACTGGATGTCTTAATCAACCCAATCATAGCCTCCAGCTTTAACAAATGTTCCCCCTTTCCAAAAAATAAAAGAATTTGAATGTATAAAATTTAGCAAAAATCCAAAATAAACCAATAAAACCCCCAAAAGAAACAAATAAAAAAATGCTAAAGAATAAAATTCTCTAAGAACAGATCACTAGTAACAGAGCTCGGAAACAAAAAAAATCAAAATCTAGACTAACCCAAAAGTGATTCAAATATACCCCATCCCCCCATGGCATGATATCTCAGATATACAAAACTTTAGGGACAAATAAAAAAAAATACTTCTAAAATCTTTATTCAAAAAATTCCCATGGTTTTAATAAACATCACTATAAAACTTTCAAAAAAAAAAAAAAAATTTTCACTGATGCTCAAAGATAAAAAGAACCACAATAAACCTCACACAATTTTCTCCCGAAAAAAAATATAACAACTATTTTGAAACTCCTCCTAAAATAAAATCACTTCCCGCAATTATTTGCCTAAAAAAAGGTTAAATTATACAATAACAAAAAACTAACCGTAAATTAAAAGACTCACAATCATCACTACAACTAATACAAATCCTAAACCTTAAAACTATAAAAAAATTGTATATGAAATACAAAAACAAATTACTTTCCTTACAAACAAAAAATTATGTTTCCCAAAGGGTTCCCTCACAAAAATAAAAAGGGGAAAGAAATTTTCCGGTTCACGCAAAGAACCCCCTGAAATAAAATAAACTCATGCCATATAACAAAACCCAAATTGTATCAAAAAATCTAATAAAAAAAAACCAAAAATGGGAATCAAAATTTAAAAAGAATCTTAACACAAAAAATTATCTCCTCAAAGTAAAATCCAAAAAACCCTGGGGCCAAACCCGGAACGAAAACTAGTACAAGCATGGGAAACTAAATTTCCAAAAACTAAAACAACACCTATATAAATGAAATGGAAATGAGAGGACCTGTAAAAGGGTGAAGGAAAATTTTTGCTCGAGAACTGCGTGTTGTTTATAGAGCCATTTAGACATTCCTCGGCCAAGACAGCTGTCGACTTAACAACCTGCTCCATGTTGTTTACATGTCAGGGAAAAAGATGAAAGCAAAGCCAGCATTTCAATACTGTCAAGTTTTAAGGTGACACTGCATTCCGCAGAATCACACAGCATAGGAATTCAAGTCGACTCTTCCTAATCTTAGTGAAGGAAAGCTTATGAACTCAACTTTTGAAATAGATGCAGGCGATCCGCCTGGAAATAACAATGGAATGAATTGTAAACCCAAAAAACGCAATAATGAAAACCATGATGTGAAGATTACCCATACTCCAAACAGGCTGGTAACAAAGAAATCGGCAGACAAACGATGGAACCCCTACACTACACATGCAAGTTACTCCTCAAAAAAATGTAGTACTTATTAATATAACAAACAAAGCAATCACTTCAAACTTTAACAATCCAATAAAACTAACAATCCCTTAAAAATCAAAATTTTTATAAATTCATCATAGAAAACTCCGTGAGACCCCAGGGGATGGCAAAGCTATTAATTTGAATGAATGACATAAAAAAATGGACCTTTGAATGAATAAACCTTCTAGGGACTGGGAAATCAATGCAAAATCAAAGCCCTAGCAAAACCTGGGGACTCCCCATGGGACTTTTTCCCCCTGAAAACCCAAATTGAATTCAAAAAAATTCTGAAAAATTTAGGGAAAAAAATTTTGGGGGTCAACCTCAAAAAAAAGAAATCAATAGAAAAAATAAGCTAACCAAAAAATCCGAAGGGAAAAATAAATGGCTACCCTCTAACCCCAAAAAAAACATCCCAGGTCCCCCTACCCTCCAAAATAGCCATAGGCCCTACTGCATATCAAGTTTTTCAATACATTTTCCATTCCAAAAAAGTTTCAATGCCCTTTTGTATGGTCACGGTAATTTTTTGTAAAAACAAAATTTCAATTTAGTAAATTTCAAAACAGGTTTTGGGCCCAAATTTAAAGACTTTCAAAACCCTCTTCTGTTTTTTCTGTAAAAAAACCACCCGCTAGACAGGACTGCCAGACACACATAAAAGCACAAGAAATAAACTAAAGAAAACACAACACCAAACAACCGAGAAGTTAAGAAACTTCTACACCAGTTAAACCTAACAACTCAAAAAACAAAAAACAACAACAACAACAAAAAAAAACACCCCACAAAAATACCATACTAACAACAGCAGAGATACGCAACCCCAAAACCGAAAACTACCCAAAACCGAGGAAAAAACAAAAAACCACAACAAAAAAACCCCAAAAGGGAAACAAACAAATGTCAACTTTAAAAACAAACCACAACTATCGCCAGCTCAGAAAACGGATAGAAACTGTAAAAAGAATAATTAAACTAATATCAAACATAGCATCAAAATTAAAAACTAGAAATCCTTAATTAACATATCAAGACCCTAACAGAAGCAAATTTCCCAAACAAAAAAATCAGGAATGATTATATAAATTAATACCTGGAAGGGCCCGGTCATTTTTTAAAAAAACAGAAAAAGACCTTTAAAAGATAAAAAAATCCAAAAATATTTGCAATCTGCAAAAATTGGTTCAAAAAATGACAAATTTTTAAAATAACAACTATACAATAGAAGGAAAGATAGACCAGAAAAAAGGGGGAAATCTTGCAATTTTTTTGTATACTACCATTTTACAATACAAAAAAATAAACCCCCAAGAGACAAAATAAAAAAAAGAAAAAATCTATAAAAATTAGCTACAAAAAATAAAGCTAAATTTAATTCTAATTTCAACCCTTGCAACCAAAAAAAAAAAAAAAAAAAACAAATAGAATTAGAACATTCATAGAACAATTAACAAGCCCAAATTAAAAATGGAGAATTTTAATGCTTACCCTCCTCATGAAACCCACACTAAAAACAAAAAACGCAAATAAAAAGGGGAAAAAAAATTTAACTTTATTACTCAAAAAAATTTGTTAAAACCCCCACGGGACTAATCACCAGAAGAGACCCAAAAACAGGGAAAGGAACTGCTATAGATTTAGTGATAGGATCTCCAGAACTAAGCTATTTCAAAATAAAAACAAATGCAGGCAGTGACTATTTTCCAACAATAATAAGAGACAGCACCCACATAAAAGAAACCACAAAAACAGAAAAAGGACTTATTTAAAGAAGGTGGGGTATTTTTCAGAAGAAATTAGATAACAAAAACTCAAAAGGGATTTATTCGTAAAAAAAAAATGGACCTAAAAAAAAAACACTGGTAAAAATATTTTTAATTTGTAAAAAAGTCAATAAAAATAAGCCCAAGCCAAAACCCCGGGAAACTAAAAAATTAAAGAAATCATAAACAAAAAAACAAAGCCTTTAATAAAGGAGGAAAAATTCAAATGCAAACAGAATAGAATTTTTAAAAACTACAAATTAAAGCAAGAACCATTATAGAAACAGAAAAAAGCTGGGAAAACTACTTCACTCGACTTTAACACATCTTCCAGAAAGATTTGATAATTTCATAAAAAAAATAGCAGGGAAAAAATAGAATTAAAACTTACCCAATAATTGATAATAATCAGCCTATTCAAGATAAAGAGCAAAAACTCAATTTGCTATAAGAAGAATTTCAAGAAACAAACAAAAAAGCAAAGAGATCGCAAACAAAAACAGAAATAAAGAATTTGACAGAAAAACCAAACACAGAAGGAATAAGTAAAAATCTCACTTTAAAATTATTAACTTCAGTAATAAAAAAATCTAATAATGGAAAAGCCTATGGACGATGAAATTTCATACAAATTTATCAAAAAATGTCCCCAAAAAGTATTAGAAAAAATCTTAACATTGCTCAACATTTACTGGCTAAAAGGAGAATATCCGAAGGAACTAAAGGAATCGTTAGTAAACCCAATAATAAAACCAGGTAAAGACCCATCAGATAAAAAATCCTACAGATACATTAGTAGAATATCATGTATTGGGAAAACATTTGAAAGCACCATGACTTGTAGACTAAACTAGTGGTTAGAAATTAACAAAAAAATAAACAAAGACCTAACAGGATTCAGGCCAAACATCTCAACCATAGATGCTCTAAAAATAATAGACTATCAAATCAACAAAGCTTTCGCAGAAAAAAAATATGCTCTAATAGCATGCCTAGATCTGGAAAAAGCTCGAGTCAACAAATCATGAAGCAATAATAATAAAAGCGGCAAAACATGGAATTACAGGTGCCCCACTGAAGTGGATTTTGATTTCCTAAAAAACAGAACCTACCAAATGGTCAGAGGAAATAAAAAATCAACAGCAGAAAGCATAGCAAGGGGCCTCCCAACAAGGCTCTCCTCTTAATCCTAATTTTAACAACGGGTTTAAGAAAAACCCTTAACTAAGATTTTTTAAAAAGAAAAAACCAATGACTTTAAAAATTTTAGCAATTGATAAGAATCTAGCAGAGGCTAAAAATAAACTAGAATTAGGGTTAAAATAAATAGTAGAATGGGCAAACAAATGGGAATTAACAATAAATCTGACAAAAAGTAAACTCATGTGTTTTACAAAAAACAGAATAAGACAAATACCAATGCTACAAATAGATAACAAAGTACTTAAATTCACAACTAACCACACAATTCTTGGTCTAGAATTAAAGAATAGCTACAGGCTGCTTGAAAACCACCCTAACATTAGCATTATACACTCTCACAAATAAAATGCCCATCAAATACAAACAAAAAGAATTGGAGTGCATGCACAGGATGAAAATACTAGAAAAACAAGAGAATAACCAGATGAAAATAAATATAACAGCAAATATAGAAGAATATAACCCCTAAAAAGATAAGAGAGGCCTAGTACACAGAGTAATAGAAACTTGCAGAGTTACAAATAACAACAGAAACAAAAACAATACCAAACACAACACCTATTCCACCATGGTTTGATATTACAAAAAACAGAAACTTCATAGACGATCTAACAAAAAATGTCCCCGTACAAATAATTAAGAGTAAATTTTTAAAGATGGAAAACAAGATATAGAAAAAAATATATATATATTCACAGATGGTTCAAAATTAAGCACAAACTCAACCTCAGCTGCCATATATATCCAAGACAAAAATATAACAATAAAATGGATATTACCAGATGAAAAAAAATAATAAACCATAATATATTCTTGATATTATATAAACCCCAAAATAGGGAAAATGGAATCTCAATCTCGGACAGCCAAAAATTTCACTCCCTTTCGAACAAGCTGATGGAAGCTCTGAAGAGAACAAAATAAATAATCCTAACATAAATTTATTACTCATAGGTGCTGATCTCTCACCAATAAAGAAGTACTACATTCTAAGATACACCAAAATATTCGTGAAGAAAACAAAACTAATAGAAATAGTAAACAAACCATGGCAAGTCTTCGGGAAAAGGAAATAGGTGGACTTTTGCTCAAACCGTCACACAGTGAACACGTAGCTTTTTTTTACTAGACACCGTAGTGAAAACAGTGTCTCACTGAACTTCCCAAGAAACCAAAATGGAAAACATACATTTTGATCCAGGGGAAGACTCTCATATACATCTGTCAAAGATACGGTCATGGCACCATAATATGTAAAAACAGACAAAGGTGCAGTAAATGTAGCAGTTTCAATCATATGTACAAAGACTGCAAAAATGACCCATACTGTTTTTACGGCAAGGATGATCACACACCAATAGAGGACAAATTGTAAATTCCATAAACTGCACAAGACAAAAATAAAAACAACACTACACCAAATAACCAAGTGAAAAAACAGCTTCAAAAGTTAAAACCACTAACAGATGAAGATCAGAATCAACATAAAAATGACACTTTTGTAGAAACTTCAAGAAACAACAACTTACAAGCAGAGAACTACTCACAAATCACAAACAAAACACAACTGGACCTACAAAACACACCCACAAAACAAAAAAGAAAACAAAGAAACAACACCAAACATAACAGAAGAAAAAACACAAGAAAACAAACTAACTCAAAAAAAAAAAAAAAAAAAAAAAAAAAGTTTCGAAAGGAGAAAAACTGTAGACAACACAACAGAACAATCACCAACAACATGGTCTTTACCAACAACAATACAAAACACAGAGACAAACAAAACTAATAATAACAATAAGGAAAGTGACTTTTCTTGGGTTTCCTTTGGTAAGGAATTATACAAAACAATTACAAATATAATTAATTATATAAATGAAGGAAAGTCACTAATTTCAATCATATCAGAAGTGCTGTTAAACATAGGATCTTTAATAAGAACGCTGATAGAGTACATTAATGAATAACATAATACTATGGAATGCAAGATCAATAATAAACAAAGAAATAGAAATAAACTACTTAACATATAAAGAAAACCGATATAATAGCAAATGTGAAATATGGTTAAAGGATAAAGATAAACTCATGATCCCAAATTATGATATAATAAGAAAGGATACGGCAAATCAGATTGGTGGAGGATTAGCATTCTGTATAAAAAACTTGATTCAATATAAAGACATTAAATCAAATGACAGCCAAGAACAAAATCTTGAAGTACAAGCCATTAAAATACCTTTCAATAACAAATGGCTAAACATACTACTAATGTATAACCCATGTAAAGATATTGCAATAGAAGAAATAGAGCTCTATTCTAACCAAATAGATGAACCAAAACTTATAATGGGAGACCTAAATGCTCATCACCCACTTTGGGAATTAAATTTAAATCCAAAATTCAGTAACAAAACGGGGAAAACCTTTTTCATTTTCTAGCAAGTAACGTAGAAATATTACTTACACCACCAGGCCAAACAACAAGGTTCGACCCAGTTACAGGCAAAACATCAACAACAGATTTAATTATAGGTTCTCCAACCTTAAGTCATTTTGAAATAGTATCAGGTCTACTTTGAATAGTGACCATTTACCAATAATAATAAAAATTAAAGATAATCAAAGTCCTCCTAAAAATAAAGAAAAGAAATGGCATTTTACAAAAGAGGGATGGACTAAATCTCAAAAAGGACTGTCTAAGTTAAAAATTGAAGACACAAAAACTCCCCCAACAACAAATGTCCCTGAACAATTAAATTATAAAAAAATATTCACAGATAGTTCAAAATTAAGCACAAACTCGTTCTCAGCTGCCATATATATCCAAGACAAAAATATAACAATAATATGGACATTACCTGATGAAACAGAAATAATAGAGGCAGAACTTTTTGCAATAAAACAAGGAATTACCTACATCCAGAACAACAGACTAGTAACATCAGTAATATTTTCAGATTCAAAATCAGCCTTACAACTAATATCAAACTTAAAACCTAAAACTATAAACCATCATATTTGAAAACAGGCAATGATGTATACACTACAAACCAAAAAACAGGGTAACACAAAAAAATTTTTAAAGGT
>NC_051389.1:36544651-36558936 GCF_015228065.2 Penaeus monodon
GCAAATGGCCTAGATCTGGAAAAAGTTTTCGACTCAATAAATCATGAAGCAATAATAATAAAAGCAGCAAAACTTGGAATTACAGGTGCTCCGCTCAAGTGGATCATGGACTTCCTAAAAATACAGAACCTACCAAATAGTCATAGGCAATAAAAAATCATCAGAAGAAACATAAACAAGGGGCATCCCACAAGGACCACCTCTAAGTCCATTATTATTAAACATAATGACAACGGATTTAACCCTAACGGATGATTTTTAAAAAGTAACATTCGCAGATGACATTACAATTATAGCAATTAATAATAATCTAGCAGAGGCCAAAAATAAACTTGAATTAGGGTTAAAACAATATAGAATGGGCAAACAAATGGGAATAACAATAAATCGACAAAAAGGAAACTCGTGTTTACAAAAAACAAAATGAGACAAATACAATGATACAAATAGATAACAAAGTACTTAAATTCACAACTAACCACACAATTCTTGGTCTAGAATTTGATGCTCCAAAGTTAACTTGGAAAAAACACATTAATAATCTAAAGATAAATTGCTCAAATAGAATAAATTTGATGAAAAAAATATCTTCAACAACATGGCCCCCCAATCCCTTGCCCGTTGTTGTCGTGGGGGGGCTTAGGAGGCGGAGACTGGGACCAAATGATGGGGAACTCCCCAACCTTGGGACTCAGCCCTCGACTCAACTAATTTTGCATGGTCTTTTTTCCTTCCCTCTTTTCGTTCTGTCCCTCACCAAACCTTTCTGCTATCCACCTCCTAAGGTGTGAGAGCCGTGCTGAAAGGATGAAAGGCTGACTTTGTGCCAGTCCTGAACAGCTGAGGGAGCCATGGGCACGGTATTCCCCTGATTTAGTACCTAGCCCTTACCCCTCAAGGGACCCTGAGGGGTGGACTGTTTTTATCCCCAACATAACCCAGGCTTACCATGGCCAGTAATGAAAACATATCTCCACTATTAGGGGCAATGAGGCTTGCCCCTTTATCAAATAGCCCCAGTGATGTAAACCCACCCGATTCCCTGACCCCAGGCTCTCCTTTGACCACGGCTCCGAACACTGCAATAACTACCCCCTCATCAATGCCTGCTAGTACAGTAGCCAACAATCAACCCTTAAGGAACATTTCCACTCAACTTCAACATGCTCAACTTCAACACCTCTATCCCCACAACCTCCAACATCAACCACCCCATCCTCCCTTATTAATACCTTACAGCCTTATTGCCCACCTCTCCATAACACTACCCACCTCAACACTACTCCATCTTCGTCACGCCCCCGCCCTTCTACTACCCCTATCTCTACAACAATCTTGAATACTCTCTTTAGCGCAGCCAAATGGGACCGATTTTCTGATCCCTCCACAGCTCCCTACTCTGACAACACCCTTCTCTTCCAACAATGTCTCCAAAAACAAGTAGGTAAGTCCTCTTCCGTAGCCGACCCGACCGCTCCCGTCTTGTCACAGTAACATCCGAAAACCAAGCTATAGCATTAACAAAACTAACTGACCTATATGGTAACCCCATCCTTGCAGAACCCCATCCAACTCTCAATACTTGCACCAGAACAGTTTCAATCTCCCAGCAAATTGCCCAATCTATGACAAAGATTGGTCAGACTGTGGAGAAGACCTACTTGCCTGTCTCACAGACTATGATGCAACATCAGTACAATGCTACTCTATTCCCCCAGAGGTCATCGAAAGAAACCACTAAACATAGCCAAAATACCTTCCTAGACATGACCTTCCCTTTAACGTCTACATAGGAGGAGAATCCTCCTGTTCGTCCATACCAACCTCCTCCATGTCAGTGCCAAATTGTTGGCGTCTAGGACATCAGCCAAACATTGCCGTTCCACAGCAGATGCCCACTATGTGCTCAACCTGGCCATACCCGATCTAACTGCTCTGCACAATCACGCACATATGCCAACTGTGGCGAGACCCATAATGTATTTTATAGGGGCTGTCCCACCTACAAATTTGAGTCTGAGGTAGCAACTCTCAGATTCAAACTTGGACTCACACTACGTGAAGCCAGACAGGAAGCACGTCGAGTGGTTCTCTCTTACTCCTTACTCCAGTAATACTGCTCATTCTACCAATTCTCCTAAGCCCACCCCCCTACATCTAACTCTCCCTTTCTACCTCCTACCTTCCCCAGTCAAACTCTTTTGCCATCCTAAACCAGACACTCCAATCTCTACTACAGATACTCCAATCACCACTAAACCCCAACACCTTCCCTCTCCCTCCTCGCACTACCCGTAACAGCGAACAAGAAACACAAACACCTCCACCTTCCTTTGCCCCTACGCTTGAGACACCAATCCTCTCTGCCCCCCACACAAGAAATCCTTTATCCCCCAAAACTCCCCAACCAACACCGCAGAAGAAACTAATGAAAAAATTCAAGATTACTTAATGAAAACTGACACTCAACTCCAAAATCCTACAACTCTCTCCTTCACCACTCCCAGTAACTGGTATATCCATCCCCCTAACGATATCCACCTCACCACCCTACCTCCTAACCCCTCCACAACATCCCATCCCTCTATCCCTTCCATTCCTCCTGGATACACACGTGAACCCTTATGTAACCTCCCACCATCCCCTCTATCCCTTCCACTCCCTCCTTGATACACACGTGAATCCACTTATGTCACAAGTATCCCCTTCCACAGACCTCTTCTCTAATACCCTCCTAGTAGAAACACAATCCCACACCTCTCCATCTCAGACCTCTCGTCCTTATCCCACCCTCTAGCTGCTTCCCCTCAACAATCTCCAAAACGTACTAACAATCTATATCACTAAAGATAACTATCCTTCATGAATATTGCGGTTTCGCTCCCACAGACCTGACCTTTGTCATTCCTTCCTCTTATAACCCATCTATTGTATGCCTTCAAGAGAACTTTCTTACACATCCTCCAATACAATCCCCAATTATCATTTTGTCTCTTCCCACATTCCTTTATGTCTCGTCCATACTTACCTCTGCTTTCCCACACTATCCTCCCTTCACCGACCTCCCACCTATCAGACATCCTTACAGAATCCACACCTTTCTGTTTCAACAACCTATTCTCTTTCCTCAAACGCATACATATCCTCCATCTAATCTAACTCCTTACCACACCCGACTCTAACCCTTTCACTCACCAATTCCTTTGCCAGCTTAGACAATAATCACTAACTCAACCACCCTTCCCTAACATTAATATAGTGCTACATGACCTTAATGTCTAGCACATTTATCTTGCTTTTAACCATTAAACCATTAACCATTCAACAACATGGGGAGCAAATTGAGAATCAATAATGAAATTCTACGATATTACACAAAACCCATAATAGAATATGGTATCTCAATCTTCGGTACAGCCAGTAACACAGAAATGAAAAAATATAAATTATACAAAATGTGCTTTAAAATAGTAAGGCTGCATAAAAACCACCCCAATATTAGCATTATACATCACAATAAAATGCCCATCAAATCACAAACAAAAAGAATTGGAGTGTATGCAATGATGAAAATACTAGAAAAACAAGAGAATAACCAAATGAATGTAGAAGAATATAACCCAAAAAGATAAGAGAGGCTAGTACAAAAGTAATAGAAACTTGCAAAGAGTACAAATGACAATAAAAACAAAAACAATACCAAACATAACCCTATTCCACCATGTTTGATATTACAAAAAAGTAGAAACTAACTCATAGACGATCTAACAAAAATGTCCAGAACAAATAATAAGAGTCAATTTAAAGATGAAAACACAGATGTTAAATTATAAAAAAAAATCACAGATGCTCAAAGTAAGCACAAACTCAACCTCAGCAGCCATATATATCCAAGACAAAAATATAACAATAAAATGGATATTACCTGATGAAACAGAAATAATAGAGGCAGAACTTTTTGCAATAAAACAAGGAATTACCTATATCCAGAACAGACTAGTAACATCAGTAATATTTTCAGATTCAAAATCAGCCTTACAACTAATATCAAACTTAAAACCTAAAAACTATAAACACATCATATTTGAAATACAGGCAATGATGTATACACTTACAAACCAAAAACAGATACTAACAATACAGTGGTACCATCACACAAAAAACATAAGAGGTAATGGAATAGCTGATCAAGCGGCAAAAAAAGACGCATAACATAACTAATCCCATAACGATACATGAGGACGTGCATGCGTACCCACACGCACACACGCACACACACACACACACACACACACACACACACACACACACACACACACACACACACACACACACACACACACACACACACACACACACACATCACACTCACACTCACACTCACACTCACACTCTCACTCACTCACTCACTACCACCACACACACCACCATCACACACCACACACACACAAGCACACACACACACACACACACACACACAAAACACACACACACACACACAATAGAACAAATCAAAATTTTAAAATCTAAGAAAATGGAAAACACATTTAAATACAATCCTAAACACAAAAGGCTACATTCTGAAAAATACAGAACCCAACCATGGACAAGATCAAAAAGCAGAAAAAACAGGTATTTGCATAACCAGACTCAAAACAACACATACAAGATTGAACCAGCACCTACACAAAGTAAAAATAGTAAATGACCCATCATGGTGCCATTATCAAGAAGAAAACAGAAACACACAATACTACAATGTCCAAGATTCATTCTCCACAGAACACAGTTGATGGAAGCTTAAAAGAATCAAAATAACAACCCTAATATAGATCTATTATTCACAGCGTGCTGATCTCTCACCAGTAAAGAGTAACTACATTTTTAAGATGCACAAAAAAAAAAAAAAAAAAAAAAAATAAACTAATAGAGCAAATAGAAAAAAGAAAATAATGTCGATCCAAGGGATATAGACTATACAAAAGTGTAATTACCAGGGTGTCTTGAATAACCAGAAATAGAATTGTATCACCCATATGTATTTTTATGCTTTAATAGTAAACTGACAGTCATTTCTACAAAGTTAAGCCATGAAAGTGAATGTAGCTGTAGTACTCCAAGGAACCTGGTTACAGTAATAGTATGTCTTCAACTTTAAACTTGGGGCTGTAAAGAGGTTGGAGGGACAGGTTTGCCTGCATAGCTAAAATTGATCTTCCCTCAAACCTTCCCTCATGCAAATGTGTATAGTATTTTCAGGTGCTGGTGAAAAATATGTGAAAAAAAGGATAAAGTTTAATGGGAAGAGTTATGCAAATGCAAAAGTAAAAAAAAAAATAAATAAAAATAAGTGCAAAATTTAAATCTTTATGACCAGTTTAAAACAGCTGAGAAAAGAAGTAAAAGCTAAAGAGAAAGATATGAAGTCAGTGTGTAGTATATTTAACACATACACACACAAGAATCCTCCATGTATTCAGGGCAGGGGGAGAGCAATGACTGACATGGGAGCACCCAGTGCCAGTCTATCTGCCACGCTAAATTGCAGTGAATTCGGGGGAGGATTCTTTATTTCTTGGGTAGGAGTTGGGGCCGGCTGCTGTTGAACCCCCTGCGTTCAGTAGTTACAGTGAGATATTATTATGTTATTATATTATACTAGTTTACCCTGGAATTCCCTAGTACCTTTCATGCCCTCCCTGCTACTGTGGCTAAGAATGTAAGGGCTAGGGACTTTCCGCTGAATAATTCCTACATATGTGTACTAGAAGGGTGAGAAGCATTGGTGGACCATATAGCCTGAGTTGGCAAATCCGGATTATGCAAGTAAACAGGTCCCATGCCAGTCTTCACCCGGTGTAACCGCGCGGTTGTACCCCTGATTGGCGAAGGGGGACTGTTACAAAAGGCATCAAGACCAGACTCCAAGACATTGGATAGCGTCCAGGTTTGCTTCCATAGAGCAAAACTGGCACGTATCAAGGCCTTGAAGACAAGCAGCTTGGTCCTCTGCATAGGTACCGACATCTCCAAATGCTCTTGTTGATCGAGTTCAGGGCTCCTATTGCCAGACCAAGCCGTCTATTGACCTCTTGGTCTGACAGCCCAGTAGATACAGACTGCGCGACCAAGATATGTAAAACTCTTCTGTAACTTCAACATCTCGCGGCAAGCATCGATCGACTGAATGGTGTCCCCTAACAGGCCCCAAAGTCCTGATCTGGTCTTGGTTCAGGAGGAACTCTAGGCCTAATGGCTTCGCCCTCATTGTTAAATGCATCAATAGCCACCGCACGTGATTCCAAGAGGACTCAGAGAGTGAATAGGCAACATCATGGGCAAAGTCAAGGTCTGAGCCTTGATATGCCAGTGTTGCAGTTCCTTACAGGGTTGAAAAGGGTTGGTGCAAGGGAAAACAGGCCTCTTGCTCCACCCCGAATAACAGGAAGAAGTTCAACAGACCCCCCCCCTATTTACAGCACTTTCGTACAGTATAAAGGCTCCTCTTAGGCCAATAATCTGTGTTGTTGCAGACTCTCCCATAGCTTTCGCAATGCACCGAGTCAAACGCCCTATTGAGTTGATGTCGGTTGCAAGCAATCCACAACCAAACTCTACAGACAGCGTTCCACATTACTCGAATCGCTAGTATACAGTCTATGTGGACTTGCCAGGAGTAAATCCAAGACTGCTCCAGTCTCTGATGCCTCAGAGGTGGTTGTGGCTCCGTTCAGAAGGATATCGGGCGAGAACCCTGCCTGGTGTGCTGGGCAGTGTTATGCCACGGTAGTTGCTACAAGCCAATGATCCCCTTTCCCCTTCCGAGAGGGATGACCCACCCCTCAGCAGGGTCAGGGGGAATGGTACCAGACTGCCAGATGGCAGTCAGGACTGCATGCAGGGCCCCGAGCTAGGTCACCCCCAGCTTAGCAGTTCAGCAGGGATATCACAATATGGCCAGCAGCGTTTACCACTCTTAAGCTTGGAAATCTGCCATCAAACCGCTGTTTAGGGTAGGAGTTGTCCTCACTGATGGGTGGGTCGGCACAGGCAACTGGATATAGCTTGCAGTCCAAAGCTAATGTTGGAGGGTCACCTAGTACAGCTTCTCAAAATACTCAGCCCCATGTTCACAAACCCCAACATATTCTGAAGATGATCCCATCCATCCGTGATCGGAATGCAGTCATCTGTGAGGAGAGCTTAGAGTTCAGTTTCTCAGGCTTGGTAGGCAGGGCAAAGGAATATACAACAAGAAATGGCCTTCAACCTCCTCAGCAAGCATTCCTGATGAACTGTTCCTGGTCCCTTCTCAGCAGTGTCTAAACCAAGGAGCGATGCAAGACTTCATTACCATTCAGCGAGCCTTTGACATGCTCAGTGGCCTCTAATGGCTCCGGGAGATGGAATTCTGCCTTTGCCTCTCGCCAATGGACTCCTGAGTTGCTTCGAGGTACGCGCTTGAAGAGCTCCCACAGATAACTGGGTCCATCAGGTTGTCAAGTTCTGTGAATACGGTCCGAGACTGCCATGGTAAACCCACGGCCACACTCCTCATCCCTTAGTTTGTCCAGGTGAATTACCTTTGGGTGCACTGGAGGTTTGGGGAGTTTTGAAGTGGGACCGCAGGGTAGCCACAACCAAGCCTATGGTCATTGCCACAGAACTCAGCGCTCAGTAAACCCGCAGTTCTGGAGGATCCTTAATCGCGTGATACACCAAGAATATGGTCGATTCTCCTGTGGCCACTGTACCCGTATGGCTGACCATGCCCAGCAAATGCGGGTGGAGCGCTGGCACCAGGATCAGAGATCCTCTTTGTCTGGGACCCTAGCAAAGCCCAGAGAAGGAGGCTATGTCAATGCTGAGATCAGCTCCTGACCCATGGGGGGCAGGAAAGGCAATCTCATAGCCAGCTCGGTCACAGCTGGATACCGCATTGAGTCGCCAGACAATGCGGAATATAGCATCAATTTTAACATACATCAGTAGGGGCGTATACAGCAATAAGAGACATAAAGGCCCCTCCCCCCCACCTCCAGCATGCTCAGTCTCAGCTGCCATGATACGCTCATCAAACTAGTGTCACCTCAACTACCGAGGGCCTGAAATCAGCTGGAGATGGCTATGGCGAACACCTGGAGTGATGACCATCACTGCGACCAAACCATACTAGTGTACCCACCCACACGGATCGTCGCCGCTACAGGTCCTTCACCTCTGAGAGAGCCACCCACCTCAACTCCCAGTTGCTTCAATTGCCGCGATAACAGAGGTAAACGCTCATCCTTCCGCAAGAACCGAAGGTTCAAGTACTCAGAAAGCAGCCTTGAGGTTAAGTCTGGAGTGGTCACTCGGGTGCACGCCACCTCTGCCGCCCCGCAAACACTGCCCAAATAAAGGGGGTCGGCAGGCTGTCGGACCACCCATCCGACTGGGGTTCCCGAGGGCTTTGCCCCACAAGCTTCATGGTGGGTTGGCACCAGCCGGGGCGCAGGTGGGACGAGTAACTCTTGTTCCAATCCTGTGCCCCTACATTTGCCCTCCCAGCGGGACCCACTTTCTGGGGGGAGGAGGACTAGCAAGGCCCACCTCCCCCGAGCCGCCCCATTACCCCTGGGTGGGTAGAGGCAGGAGTTGGTAAGGAGCCAGAGCGTGTCCACACGCTGGTGGGCCATAGCTCCGTACCTCTGGTGCCTCCTGCTGCTCCGAGATCCCCCACAGTTTAGCCTGGAACCGCAAGGTGCTCAGTTACCCATGGGTGGCCATGAGGAGGCACTGCAGAAGTCTTGATGATGGAGAGGCTGTGACCTGGCAGGGGAGGCTTATGCAAAAACTGCTTCCTTTTTCACACTGAGCTAGCTAGTGGTGGAAGTTGCAAGCGAGAAAACATGCAAGCACTTAACACTATCTAGGCTACCACACCATTGCTTCACATCACCTTGCAGGTGAAGCACCCACCCTATACATATATATACACATATATATACATGTATACACATATACACACATGTATATAATTATATAAGTATATATGTATATATATATATGCATACACATATATATGTATATATATGCCTATATATATACATATAGATAGATAGATATAAAGATACAGATATATACATGTGTGTGTGTATGTGTGTGTCTGTGTGCACACACACACACACACACACACACACACACACACACACACACACACACACACACACATATATACAGACATACATATATATATATATACATGCATACATACATACATATTTTTATTCATATATATAAATAATATAGATAATAGATACATATTTATATGTATGTATGTGTGGAATTCATGTTAAACAGATTGCGAGTAGAACAACGAAGGGAAAAGGCCTTCAGCATATTCGTGTGTTTTCTTGTACTTCCCTTCGTTTTTCTACTCGCAACATGTATGTATGTGTAAATATTTATATGTGTGTGTGGTGTTTTGTGTGTGTGTGTGTGTATGTATGTAAAGTATGTATGTATGTATGTAATGTATGTATGTATGTATGTATGTATGTATGTATGTATGTATGTATGTTTTATATATATATATATATATAATATATATATATATATATATATATATATATATATTTATGTGTGTATATTTATGTATATGTATATATATGCATACATATATATGAGAATATAGATAGATAGATAGCTATAGATATATATATGTATATATATGTGTATGTGTATATATATACATACATATGTGTATATATATTTACATATGTCATAAAAGATTATCCTAGTTGTTACAGTAGACCATTTAGTCTAAAACACTTGTTTTGACAGAATATTTCTTTTGATTTTTTTTTTTCTTTTTCTTTTTCAAAGCTTAGTGAGAAAATATTTCCAGTGCTTTTTTTCTTCTTCTTCTTCTTCTTCTTCTTCTTCTTCTTCTTCTTCTTCTTCTTGCAGTTCTGCCGGCTGTTTAGAATTAGATACAGAACTGCAAACAATGCTGCCTTTCCATTGAACTACAGTGACATTCACTTTTATATGTATATGTATATATGTATATATGTATATCATCATCATCAACAACGGTATGCTCATGCTTGAGCAGCCGTGGACCTCTCCACCATCCTTCGCCTCTAAACTCGATCTTACGCTTTTCTTTCCACTTGTACCATCGACAGCCCGCAAATATCTTTGATATTGTCGCTCAGTCTTGTCTTCGGTTTGCCTCTTCCTCTGTTTCCCATCACCATCCCTTTCAGCAAGTTTTTCTCAATACTTTTACTTCTCATTACATGACCAATAAACTTTAATTTCCTCTTGTTCAAGATGTCCAACAGTCGGTCTTTACAATTTATTTTTCTCAGCACTTCATCATTCGTCTTCTTCTCTGTCCAGCTAATATCCTTACTCGTCTGTAACACCACATTTCAAAACTATTGATCTTTTTCTTGTCTATCTACTTCAACACCCAACACTCAGAACCATATGATGCAATTGGGAAAACTAATGAGTTCAATAACCTCAGCTTTGTCCGTAAGGTAATGCTTCGGTCTTTCCAGATGTTATTGAGAGCAATTGTGGCGTTTTTGGCAAGGGTAATTCTTCTTTTTATCTCCGGAGAATCATCATATGTATTAGTTAAAACAGCTCCAAGATAAGTGAACTCTTTCACATTTTCCACAATCATTCCATTGATTGTAACATGTTCATCATTGTTCATTGCCGGTTTATCTTTGAATCTTCATGATCTTAGTTTTCTTGGCATTAAGAAACAAGCCAGCCTTTTCGCTTGCTTCTCTAACTTTATCTAGTAGTTGTTGCAGTTCAGTGATACTGCTGGCAATCAAAACTATATCATCGGCGTACCTCAGATTTGATATTTTGTATCCTCCAACATCCACAGTTCCATTAAAATTCTCTAGAGCACCTCTCATAATTGTTTCAGAATATATATTAAAGTGGTGCGGAGACAGAATGCAACCCTGTCGTACTCCTTGTTTGACTTCGAACCATTCTGTTAACCCATAAGTGGTTCTTACAGCTGCTTGTTGTTGGTCATACAAGGCTTTATTAGTTGGATGAGTGTTTTGGAAACTTCATATCGTACATGTTATTCCAGAGGATATCGTGATCAACAGTATCAAAAGCTTTCACATAATCAATTAAAACACAGGTATAGGTCTTTTTGATGTTCTCTGTTTTTTTCTATGATCAATTTTAAATTTAGAATCTGGTTTCTGGTACCCTTTCCAGGGCGAAAACCTGCTTGTTCGTCTGCAATTTCCTCTCTTAACTTCAACTTCATTCTTTCAGCAATAATTTTCAACAAAATTTTGCTGCTGTGACTTATTAATGCAATTTTCCTATTATTGTTGCATTGGAGTGCGTCACCTTTTTTAGGTATGGGAGTAAAGACTGATTTTACCCAGTCTTCTGGCCATTTTCTTTCATTCCATATTTTGTACAGAGTTTGTAGAAGTATTCAACACTTTCGCCAGCATTCTTAATTAGTTCTGCTGTTATTTCATCTATTCCGGGGCTCTTGTTATTCTTTACTTCTTTTATGGCTTTTATAACTTCGTCCAGCAGTGGCGGTGGTTCATCCTCGCTGTCAGTGAGTCTAATTAATGTTGTTGTTAGATCTTTATTCTTTTTGTATAAGTTGGAACAATATTGATTCCATCTATCTATGACTTCTTAACCAACACATAAAACAAGTCCATCTTCAGTTTTTGATAGTGTCCATTGTAGGTTTTAAATTTTCGTGTGATGTTTCTACTCCTTGGTAGAGTTCTTTAGTTGTCTTATTGATAGAACAGTTATCAATTCTCTGGCAATGTTCATTTAAATTTTTTTCCTTATCTTGTCGCAATAATCTTTGAATTTTTGTATTTGTTTTTTGTAAATTACTTTTTCAACTGGATTATTGATACCTTTTTATTTAGGCACTTCTTGTTTCAATTTCACTTAGTGTTTTTTCAGATATCCAAGGGGAATTTTGTCTTTTTCTTTTTGGCGATAGTTTCTTAAGCAGTGCTCAGCAGGAGTTCTTTTCCTTCTTCCCATAACTCATTTGGTGTTTTATCATCTTCACATTGATTGAGTATTTCAAATTTGTTTGACACTGTAATTCTGTAATTGTTATCAAGAGTTTTGTAGTCGAGCTTTAGAGGTGGTGTTGGACGTTCCATCTTTTTGAGTCTTATTTTAAAGTCGATAGTTAGTAGTTGGTGGTCACTGTTGCAGTCGGCACCAGGTCTTGTTTTGGCATTTTTTATGCAACTTTTCCATTTTTGGTTCAGCACAATGTAGTCAATTTGGTTGCGTGTTCTTTTGTCTGGTGAAAACCACGTGTACAAGTGTCTTGGGTGGTGTTGGAACAATGTATTGGCTATAACTAAATTATTTGTACTACAGAATTCAATAAAATCTTTACCTCTTTCATTTATATCTCCAAGGCCGAATTTTCCACAGGTGTAATTTTTTAGATTATTTTTTCCTACATTGGCGTTTGAGGTCTCCCATGATTATTTTTACATCTCTGTTAGGGACTGTGTCTAAAGTATCTTGGAGAGAGTTATAAAAAATTTCCATTTCTTCATCACTTGCAATATTGGTTGGTGCGTAGCATTGTATAATACTAATATTATGAGGTTTTGCTTGTATTCTGACTTTTAAAATGTGATCATTTATTGGGCTGTACCCAATTAGTGCATTTGCAATTTTTTTCGTGAGAATCATAGCAACTCAGTGACTATAATTTCCTTCTTTTCCAGAAAAAAGAACTGTCTTGTTTTCTTTAGTTTTGAAACTTCCATTACTTTTCCAATTGGTCTCACTTATTCCTAGTATTTGTATGTTGTATCTATCCATTTCGTTACAGACAGTATGTAATTTACCCATCTCTTTCATTTTCCTTACGTTCCACGTTCCGATTTTTAATGTGTTTCTTAATTGGACATGTTTTCTTTATCTTCTTTGTCTTCCAGATGCATGTTTAACATTGTCAGCCTGGTTGCCCACTGACTAACGCGCCCCTTGATAACCCACGCGACGGGCGATGTGGTATGAATTATCATTTCTGTATTTAATCATTGGTGTAGAGGTTTGTCAGGAGAAAATAAAAGTTGAGTGGAATCCCCCAGGCTCCTTCTCAACTCGCAGTCTCCAACTAACTAGGAGGAACTATCTCTGCCGCTTTTAAAACAGTTACACTGTAATACGCCAGACATATTATTTGGTGAAACCAGTAATCCGTAGAACTGAAGGTATTCACTGCCCTGCTGCCGACAGTTTCACCGCAACCCTGGTATAGGGAGCTAATAGGGTGCTATCCTTGTTCAAGGGAACCCCAGGGTGCAGTTTATTGTCTTACCCAGGACAAATATATGTGTGTATATATATATATATATATATATATATATATATATATATATATTATATATATATATTTTATCTATATATTATATGTATATATATGAATGTATAAATGTATGTATATATATATATATATATATATATATATATATATATATATATATATACATATACATATACATATACATATACATATACATATACATATATATATATATTATATATTTTATATATATATATATATTATAAAATATATTATACATGTGTGTGTGTGTGTGTGTGTATGTGTGTATATATATATGTATATACACACATACACACATATATATATATATATATATATATATACATGTGTGTGTGTGTGTGTGTGTATGTGGTGTATATACATATATATATATATATATTATCTATATATATATATATATATATAAAATATTATAGTATATATATAAATGTGATAATTTTTGAACAAAAGTTGTGTGTTGCCAATACTAATGTATATATTTGCTTTGTACTGCATATAGTGTCCAGTTAAACTGATTATAGCATTTGTTGGAAAGGGCATGAAATGTATCAGAGAAAGTGGGTATAAATCGTAAATATGATAATGATGAATAGCATAACACTACTATATTAATACTATGTAGAAAAACTCACTATACACAAACTAGATTTATTGAAAAGTGAGACAACAGGTTTGAAGAGGAGAGGGAGAAGAAAGATTTAGATTGAGAGGGGAAAAAGTAACATGATGATCTGTGCAAAGGGTGACAGCATAGGGGAACAATCTGAGGTTGTGGGAAACAAGGAGGGTTGTTCATTTATCAAGAGGGATTTTACAAGTCTGCGGCCATGGACTCAGTGGTTAGTATTATTTAATTAAAGATTCTATGATATCCATGATAGCTGGTTTT
>NC_051389.1:36559036-36581536 GCF_015228065.2 Penaeus monodon
CAGCTACTACTTACAGATTCAAATCAGCATACTACTTCAGAATAAAACCAAACCAATAAACATTTGATATATGAAATACAAACACTAATAAAAACACTAACAATTCAGAATCACAAAATAATATTACACTGGATCCCAGCACATAAAGGCATAAAAGGTAACGAAATTGCAGACTTAGCAGCAAAAAAAGCTCACAACACGATGAATCCCATGAACATACCTCATGACACTGGAAATATCATAAAAGAAATTAAAACAAGCAGTCAAAAGAACTGGGAGAATGACCTAAATAACATTCTAACCACAAAAGACTATTTAATAAAAAACAACCAACCACAACCGTGGACAAGATCAAAAAACAGGAAGTTAGATGTATGCCTAACAAGAATTTTAACAAAACATACAAGACTAAAACAACACTTACATAGACTAAAACTTGAAAATGACCCTACATGCAGATGGTGCAGACAAGAAGAAGAAACAACAGAACATCTGATATTACAATGTCCAAGATTCAACTCCTACAGAACATACTTACTAGATGCCCTAAGGAAAGCAAAAATCAATAATCCTAATATAAATCTTCTAATTACAGGCTCAGATCTACCACCAACTAAAAGGTACTACATTTTGAGACACATGAAGATATTTTTACAGCGAACAAAGATAACTGACTACATATAAGCTACAAAGAAAATCAGAAGAAAAGGATCCAGGGGATATAGACAATAATAGTCTAAAACCCTATAAAAAGAAGAAAGAAGAAGAATTACCATGGAAAATAACAAAAGATTCACGCACATTACAATACGAGTAATTGAAACAAGGAATAATAATAGCAAGGATAGATGGCTGTGTGAAACAAAAAAAAAATACTGAAAAATGCGAGTGAAGATTAGGTGCAAATATCTTTGGGGTGAAAGGCTTGGCTGGTCCTGAGTGCCCTATTTATTGTCTACCTTGTAAAAACTAAAAAGAAATGAAAAAAAAGAAAAAGAAAAGAAAGTTACAGAAATTGCTCTCTCCCAAGCACAAACATTCTCCATCTAACTGACTTCCTTTTCAGTAAATATGGATTTTAATGCATAGTTTTGGCCTGTCCTCTTGATGGGATGACTTGTGCTTTTGAATATTCCCTTGACATGAGTCGCCTCCAATGAAAAACATGTCATCGCTCCTCACGTAGTAAACACAACAGATGAAACGCAATGATAACTTAGCTAACAATGGATAAACAGTTATAAGGTACAAGATATAACAAAGACATATCAACCTACAATAATGTATGCGAAGGCTTTTCGACAATGATGATAGTGTTCAAATTCTATCAAAATGACGCGTTCGCCCATTATGCCGTCCTTCCCTGGCCCCTACTTATTGCCCCGATGAACAGCTCTTATTCAGGGTCACAGGGGCACCCACTTACCATGACTTCGAGAGAAAATGCGGGAGGAACGTGTCTGCTGCGTCCGTGCGGCTCGGCGTGTGACTCGCGACTCGCCGCCGCGCGCCGCCGGGCCTCCTGCGGCTCGCGGGCGGCGGCGGCGGCGGCGGCGGCGGCGGCGGCGGCGGCGGTCGTCCCCTCGCCCGCTGGCTCCTCCTCGGGCTGCCTCAACACATGATGAAGGACTCCAGTTTCTGAGGGGCTTTAGGATTTTTTTTTTTTTTTCTATGTCGCTCGGAAGTGATTTTCGGGAAAACACGTTTTGCTTCCCTCGGCCTTTCTCTCTTTTTGCGTGTGATTGTGTGTTTGCGTGTGTGTGTGTATGTGTGTATGTATGCATGTATGCATACATGCATACATGTATGGAGGGGGAGGGGACTCTAATATAATAATAAAATATTCCTAATAAATCAAGCTATAGCCTATCGTGTTTTTTTTGTTTTTTTTTCTAAACAGATATGTGTTCATTCAAGAAACCCCTTGTTATTATATTGCTTTGAGATTATCATGATGCTAGCCAAATGCATTGCTCCAATGTAAATATTCTGTAATAAAGTATATCAATTTCACACTTACTGACTATAATTCAAAATCCTGTTAACTAAAAAACACTCGTTCAAAAGTTGTCCTTGTGGGAAAATACAGATCATGCAACAAAACTAACTCCTGCATGCAGTTCGTAGTCAAACAAGCAGGTTTTCCTGTGGCAGAAGCAAAATAAAGACCCAGGAGAGGAGACGGTGGTCTAGGGAGGCACAGAGGAAGAGGGGCAAAGGCAGAGGGAAGAGGCTGCACAGAGTCCAGTCCTCGGCAGTGAAGGCCAGCTTTCAAGTCCACCATGGAGAGTGATACTCCCAACCAGGCTGTGTTTGGCAAGGTAAGTGCCCTTCACACCCTTCCCACACCACGTGTTCGTCCAGGAAGCTGTTCATTTGAACAATAAACTTACATAAACATGCATGAGCAAGAGGAATAACTTCAACAGTGTTTTGTCTCCCAGTTTGGGCCATATTTGGAAAAGTTTTGAACTTTTTCCCTACCCTCTGGTTGGTTTGGGTCCCAACCTAAAGCTCTTTTTTATTATAAACCTTAGAGCATACCTTGAGGCTCATCTTCAAGAAATATAAGTGTTGGTTGAATGCTACAAAACACCTGTGGAGAAAGGTATAAAAGCAAAGTGCATATCCTACTTTGCTCATTTTATTTACAGAATGTTTTAATTATGACAGGGAATCTTCGGCATAATTCTTTAAAACACGTTCGAGGAAGCTGCTCCAGGAGACTAAGGTCGAGTACTTTCTCATGTATTTAGTAGATGTTCGTCTCTGACCATGGTTTGTCTCCTTTTTGTTTTTTGTTTTTTTGTTTTTTGTTTCTCTTGAACCTTGTGTATTTAGACAACCAAGTACAGTCAGCAGCTTCTGTTTACCTGTGTTTTAGCAAATTATGTTTGATTGATTGGTTAGTAATAGTGTTAAGAAAGGCAACCAGTCTGACCTAATCATTTATGGGAGAAGGAAAAATTAATGTTTAGCACCGAGCCTTTAAAAAAATACCCATACATTTTCTTATTAAGTTGAAGAGCGAAAATACATAGGAATGAGAAATGTAAAGAAAAAAACAATGAGAAATGATGAAAGTTACAAGAGGTATGAACCTATTCAGGCCAGGGAATATTCCAGTGATATCAGTAAAAGTAATAATTAAGATGAAGATGGTAGTATTGATAATAATGATAGTTACATATAATAGGCCAATAAAATAGAAAGAGTTTTGGAAGGCTAACTTTTTCTATAATTTTTGGGGACTTCTGAAGAATGAGATAAAATGAATGGAAAACAGCTTTGGAATTAAAATGGAAACTTATGGACTCCACACAAAAGGTGACTTCACAGCAGAGAACAAATGAATTGGAGATTTTGCATTTCTTTTATCATTTTGATAATTCTTTATCATGACTTTACTATAGGAAAATATATTACATTAAGAACCTAATTGCATCAGAGTTTAACCAAATTTGTGGTAGTTAATAGTATTAGAAGATTTTATTTTTAAATGGCCTCTGTAAGATTCTGAGCCCCAGGGCCCACACTTCTATGCAGATACAGTACCTTTTTTTATTTCTATCATTTTACTAACAAATCAATTACTCAAAAAAAGTAGACTACATAGGAAGAAAAAAACAAAAAGGAGAGAAAAATAAGAAGAGGCATAATAAGAAAACAAGGGACTTGAAAAACAGGAAAATGTGAAGGTAAATGATAAGAACAAACTGAAATAAGAAAATAGAAGCTGTAAGGGAAAACATACTATATATCACACTGAACTTTGCCAGATAAGCACATCAATGATTCTGCAAATACCTAATATTCTTTTTGTATATTCTTTTATTTCATCTTATTAAGAAGAATATGTACTCATTTTTACTTGTTGAAAATACGATCACGTATTTGGTGATCCGCTGTGATGGATCACAAATATGCTAATAATCTTGCCCAAAGAATTGCAAATTTTTTAATGATTCTATTTGAAAATCAGTGTAGAACGTCAAATGTGTGACAAAACATACAAAAAAAAATTTAATTCACTAGAAAGTCTTGTTGTTTTAGTAACTTTTTGAAGGATATGTTAAATATTGATGTTACTATTAATAATGAAATTAAAAGGAGAATCATAGTTCAGTTGCAAGGTTAAACCTTTATACATGGGTACATGTTCTGTCCGTGTAATATTGTTGTACACAGATGGCTCCTCAAGTGATCAGCCACCAGGGAGTCAATTAGTAAATCAGACGTGACCTCACCTGACTTCTCGTTTTTTTTTCTCTCTCTCTTTTTTATGCTATTCAAATTGATTATGTTATTACTAATATTACTAATATAATGATTATTATAATGTTATTAAAATACTAATAGCAACAATAACATTTTATTCCAAATTTTTGAAAAATAAAGGAAAAACTAAATGGGTGATATAGGTAGGGCTAGTAATTGATTCCTTAGGGACTAAGTGTTTGCAAGTCATCTATTTGTAAACCCTGTCAATGAATTTGAATCACAGTGGACATGGCATGTAAACACATCATTCCAGTACTAAGGGATAAGTTAAGCTAGGATGAATAACTATGCTAGGCTAATCAAATCAGCTCAGCAATCATTTAAGCAGTAATCATAGTTATTGATTTTAATGCTGGTATTAATCCGTTATGTACTGTCCACTGTAGTTTTTAGTGAATACTGTTGCACACAGATGGCTCCACAAGCACCCTAGTGACTGTTCCTTCTGCTTTTTTCTTTTATTGGGTTTCACTCTTGCCTAGTCTATATCCCCTGGATCTATTTTCTTTTTTCTTTCTTTTTCTTATATTATCTCTCCCCCCCACCCCAGGAATATTTTGGTGCATCTTCATATGTAGTACTTCTTTATTGGTGAGAGATCAGCGCCTGTGAAGAAGAAATCTATATTAGGGTTGTATATTTTGATTCTTTTCAGGGCTTCCATCAACTCTGTTCTGTGAGAATGGAATCGAGGATATTGTAATATTATGTTTTATCTTTTCGTCTTGGTAGTGACACCATCTGCATGATGGGTCATTTATTATTTTTATTTTGTGTAGGTGTTCATTCAGTCTTGTGTGTGTTGTTTTAATTCTGGTGATACAAACATATTGTTTTCTGTTTTTTTATCTTGTCCATGGTTGAGCTTCTGTATTTTTCAGAAGATAGCTTTTTGTGTTTAGGATTGTATATTAGTGCGTTTTCCATTTTCTTATGTTTTTTGTGCTTATTATTTATTTTTATATTTTTTTTCTTTTTGCACCCTCATATAAGGTTGTGGGATTAGTTATGTTATGCACTTTTTTGCCACTTGATCAGCTGTTTCATTACCTCTTATGTTTTTGTGTGATGGTATCCAATGAATTGTAATTATTTGAATTTGGTTTGTAAATGTGTATATCATTTCCTGTATTTCGAATATAATGTGTTTATAGTTTTTAGGTTTTAAATTAGAAATGAGTTGTAAGGCTGATTTTGAATCTGAAAATATTACTGATGTTGCGAATCTTGTTTTTGTTATAGGTAATTCCCTGTTTTATTGCAAAAAGTTCTGCCTCTATTATTTATGTTTCAACAGGTAATTTCCATATTGTTGTTATGTTTTTGTCTGGGATATATATGGCTGTAGAAGTGGAATTAGTGTTTATTTTGATCTGTCTGTGACTATTTTTTTTGTAGTTCTAATATCTTTTGTTTTCCATCTTTTAAAAATTGGGCCTTAATTATCAGCTCAGATACATTTTTTGCTAGGTCTTCTGTGAAGGCTGTTCCTGATTTCCCCATTCTTAAATATGTGGGATTTTTTTTCTCTCTCTCTTTCTCTCTTTAAGGTTTTTACATTGATACTGTTCTTAGTATTGGCTGTATGATTATTACAATGTTACTAAAACATCAGTAACAAAAATTATAAGATAATAGAAATTAAATCCATCCAAAAATCAGGGAAAAGGGTAAACTGGTGAGATAGGGATGTTTAGCAATTATTCCTTGGGTGACTAAGTACCTGAAGAGCAATCTATGTGTAACTATTACTAATAAACTAAAATTACATAGCATATATTTTTGCCTTCTATAGTGAGTGAATTTAAAGGAAAAACATGGTTTATTTATAAGGTTAAGCTAAGCTGGGATGAATAAACTATGCTAGGCTAATGAGACTGAGACCAGGGGCTGAAGGAGAAAAAATAAGATTAAGGGAATGAAAATGAAGATGGTTTGCTTGGATTTCAGTTCAAAGGCAATATTGTCAGTAGGTCTATAACTCATAAACATCAAATAAAAAATAGGCGAGCTAAGTTAAGATAGGCTTAACTTTGTAAGTTTTTAAACATTTTGTCATTACGCATTTACACTTTTATTGCGTATTGGATATATATTATGAAGGAGTAACTTTGGGAGACAAAATCATCGTTTATTGTAATGAGTATTTAAAGTATATACAAAACTTTACTTTTATAAAGTATTATTATCATTTTATTATAGTGTCTCTGACAGGGATTCATAACCGGGGTTTTGTAGAAGCCTGGGATTCTGCTGACCATCACCAGAGGTTCCGCAAAAAATCATAAAATTATAATGTGCTATTACAAAATGACAATGATTTGAATTGAATTTAAAATTCATAATTCCTACTCAATAACACATTAGAAACACTTTCCAGATGCCAACATGCAATGTATGATATACATTTTAATATATATATATATATATATACTGTGTATAGGGGTTCCTTGGAGTATGAAAAATGATTACAGTTCCTCCAAGGTGGAAAGGTTAGGGATCACTTCTCTGTGAGAATCATGTATTTTTGATGAAAACTTTGGTATTAGTATATTAATTGGCCATCTTGCCTTATAAAGTTATTAACCCTTTGCCAACGGGTGGCATGTACGTACATGCCATGGTGTATGTATAGACATGCCATGATTTTTTTTTTTTTTTTTTTTTTGTACAATCACGGCAAAATATTATTTTTCTGCCACTGAAAGTGTGATTAAGTCGTTTATAACACTTTCTCATTTTTACTATAAAAAAAAAAGAAATACAACAAACCTACGATTTCAACTCTATGATACCACACACTTCTTATTTTATTCAGACTATAGAGCGAATAATGATCAACTATGGAGTCTATATAACAACAAAAATATCCTTCAGTCTTGATTTACCAGGGAATATGGCAAATAGAGACTTTAGAAAATAATGAAAACTGAAATACAACATATGCTCGTAGTATTACGAAGAAATGGCATGGGATGCTGGTATTTGGCATGAGTGGTCGCACATGCTAGGGTGACGATATAAGCCCCCGGCAGCGGGGCACGGGCCACTATGAATACTACCCGTCGGGGAAGGGTTAATTTATATACACCATTTGAAATAGGACACGGGGAAGGGTTTAAGCGATGTAACACACAGAATTTATTAGTTCTATTCCTGTTATCACCATCACTTCTGAATGTCATTATTATTATTGTTATTATCACCACCTTTGTTGTCACCAACATTATTATTATTATTATTATTATTATTATTATTATTATTGATTATTATTTACTAAAATTATATTATTATGATGATTATGCTCATCTTAGTTGTCAGTCTTTTTTATTATTATTAATATTATTATTATTATTATTATTGTCATTTATATCATCATTAATATAATTTACATTACTTCTATCATTATTATTATTGTTATTGTTTTTTATTGTTGGTTTTGTTATTATTATTTTTTTTTATTACTATTATAATTGTTATTATTATATCATCATCATCATCATCATCATCATCATCATCATCATCATTAATATTAATATTGATATTAATAATTTTGATGTTTTTGTTATAACTATTGTTATTATTATATATTTATGTCACCAGGAATTTTTTTTGTGCAATGTCTCTGCACATAATTTTTTTTTTTTGTCTACAATGCAATCAATATTAATGGTACTACTTTTATTATAGACATATTAATTACTCTGATGTTATTGACATTAGTAACAGCAATATAAGATAACATAAAATATTTTCGAAATTCAAGGAAAAGCGTAAACAGGTGAGGCAGGTATTTCTCATAATTGGCTTGTTGGTGACTAAGTGCAAGTGGAGGCATCTATGTGTAAAACCAATTAATAAAGTAAATGCAAACTGGACATGGCATGTACGTACATTCCATGCCCGTCGGTTTTGGGTTAATATCATCATCATTACTACTAAGACTATTCCTATTATTATCCTCATAATCAGTATCTTTATTGTTATTATTCACAGTATCATTATTGTTACTATTCACAGTATCATTATTGTTATTCACAGTCATTATCATTATCACCATTATTATCACTGAGTATAAAAGGTATGAATGAGAGTGAATATTTTCACAATACGAGCGAAACCGGGCAAATGCATCTCTTGTATTGTGAAGATATTCATTCTCATTCATACCTTTTATACATTTGTCAACATGAATACAGTTCATATTATCACTAAGATAATTATTGTTTTGTTATCATTATCATTTGCAATATTATTATTATCATTATCATCATTATTAATATTATTATTATTATTATGATTATTATTATTATTATCAACATTGTTATGAGCATCATAATTAGTCATAATTATTGATGGGCTAGATTTAACACCTACAAATAGTCATATTATTGATGTATTGAATTTATTTAGATGGTTACTCTTCTATAGTCAGTAATGACAAAGAAACAGAAATCACAATTAGACATTTCCTCAGAACCGGTTTTGAATATCTCTTCATCAGAAATACATGTGTTTTGGGACGAAGATAATTGTTAGGATAATTCCTCAAATACCTAAACTAAGAAAAGTTTCTTATGAATAGGTCAAGAGTGTTTAATGTGGAAACAGAACTAGTGCACCGTGGAAGTATTTAAAAGAAAACTAAACATTGGTTAAATGCAAAACCAGATGAACCACCAAAAAATGATTGTGAGAGAACAAGGGTTGATTCATATTCTATTCGTCACCAAGTTCAGTTCAAAGTAGCTGAAAAAAGATGAGCAATTTCCTAGAATGGCCCCAGCATGAACCACTAGTAGGGCTCTTGTTTGACTTTACACCAAGAAGAGAAGTAATATTCCTCCTACCAGATAACCAGGTCCTGTTATTACATTTGCTGCTCATGTGTAGGATATATATTGTAAGAAAGAATAAAATGTTTTTCTATACCATTAATTATTGGTTTATCTGCACTTTAAATGACCAAGGGAGTTAGATGGGTGTAGTTTTGTCATGTTCATTATGTGACATCAGATAACACACTGATCTCACCCTCATGGATTGTATTATTTTTGAATAATATTTAACCCATTGCTACCCATCATTACATATTTGTTGTACTTTTCCGCTTAAGAATTATCATTCTCCATTTGCCTGTAATCTGAAACAGGTCTGGAGAAGAGTGACAGTCATGCAGATTACACATTTGACATGTTAACATAGATATTTGAGTTTGCACTTGCCACTCTGATTGTTGGTCACTAACTCCTCAAAATTAAAATCTCTACTATAAGGTTAGCTAGTTGTGCATTTTTCCTTAGAAGGAGTGTTGTTTCCAGGATTGATCTATTAACCTGGAGCCACTAGGGATGGCATGTACAGACAACCCATGCCCATCGTGAGTTTAATTAATCAATTGATTTAACACATAGAGTACCAAGTCACCAGTGAGCCAATTACGAGTACTACTTGTCTCACCTGTATAACCTTTTCCTTGATTTTCAGAAATATTTTCTGGTATATAATATTGCTGTTAGTTGTATTAATAACACTATGATAATTATAATGTCTGTAATAAGAATAACAGCATTGATATTGAGAGCATTAGTAAAAACAAACTTTTTCCTGCAAACTTAAGGAAAGTTGAAATAAGGTGAGGTCACAAGGTTTATACAAGTTGACTCTTTTGTGGCTATGCGCTTACAGAGCTTTTCCCATGAACAATACTATAGTGATCACAACATTTTCCTGGAGACTTTGGGTTAACTAGTGCATATAGGAATATTTTATATGATGTATTTGAATCCTATTTTATCTGAATTTCATATATCATCTTAAATCTGGTATTGTATATATGTCATACTAGGCTAATACGTAGCCAATTTTATACACATACAATATTTTTGTGTTTTGTAATCTCAAATTAATTCCTGACCATTGCTGTTGTTCCTGTTCTGAAAACCAGTGAATTTTTTTTATCATACTAAAATAAAATACGCCATATAGCTTTGACTTTGATGTTCTCTTTACATACGTCCCACTTTTGAAGGAACTACAAGAGAGAAATCATAAGAGCAGTTGCAAGACTTGCCCATTAAAGTCTATTCAAATGATGAAAAAACAAAAAGTAGAAATTATAAAATATGCTGCAGACTCAATCAAGACAATCACAGAGGAATAGAATACAAATTTGCACACAAAGTATGGGGGCAAACTGATTCACTTTAAATGCAAAGAGTAAATTTCAGACAACCACAGTATCTTATGCAGAAAATGGAATATCCACACCAAGCCCAGGGAATCCTCAGTTTTGTGCAAAATAAAATACAAAAAGTGTATCGGAAGTTGTTTGTTATGATAGAACAAAGCATTGTCTTGCAAGAAACATCAGAAAAGAAAAATGTACAGTAGATGGCTGTAAGAGAGCCTCTCAAGCCAGTGTAATTAATATGACATGGCACTCTGTGTACTTATTTACTTATTTATTTACTCATATAATTTTTATTTCCATGTATAGCCCAGAAAGATGCAAAAACTATAATAAGGGACATATAATTTGCTTTTATATATATATATATATATATATATATATATATATATATATATATATATATATATATATATATACATATATACATATATGTGTGTGTGTGTGTGTGTGTGTGTACACGTGTGTGTGTGTGTGTGTGTGTGTGTGTGTGTGTGTGTGTGGTGTGTGTGTGTGTGTGTGTGTGTGTGTGTGTGTGTGTGTGTGTGTGTGTGTGTGTGTGTGTGTGTGTGTAATGTGTGTGTGTGTGTGTGTGTGTGTGTGTACACATGTGTGTGTGTGTGTGTTGTGTGTGTGCGGATGTGTGATTATCATCATCATCAAGGTGCTAACGCCGACAGGGGCACATGGCCACATGCACCTTTCACTTCCAGCCATAAGGGTCTCTCATGGCGAGTCTCCAGGCAGGCCCTCAGCCCATCTCTAATTCCTCGCGACAGGTCTTGTCGAGCTGCCAAAGTCATGACCTCCCGAGTTGTACCACAGGCCTCCTCCATCCAGGGTTGTCTTGCTAAGAGACAACCTGATGGGCAGGGTCATCCACAGGGAAACGAGGTAGGGGCCAATATACCCTGAGTTGGTGATCCCGGATTATGCAAGTAACAGGTTACATGCCAGTCTCACAGTGTAGCCATCAGTTGGACACATGGTCCTGCCAACTGTATCCCATGATCTGGCGAAGAGACTTGTTACAGAAAGCATCAAGACGAGACTCCAAGGCACTAGGCAGTGTCCAGGTTTCGCTTCCATAGAGCAAAACTGGCTGTATCAAGACCTTGAAGACACGTAACTTGGTCCTTCTGCATAGGCACCAACATTTCCAAATGCTCTTGTTGATCGAGTTTATGACTCCTGTTGCCAGACCAATCCGTCTATTGACTTCTTGGTCTGAAAGCCCAGAAATACTACACTACCAAGGGATGTAAAAATCTCTGTAACTTCAACGTCCTCGCCGCAAGCATGGATCGACTGAACGGGTTCCCCTAACAGGCCCCCAAAGTCCTGAATCTTGGTCTTGGTCCAGGAGACCTCTAGGCCTAAAGACTTCGCCTCATTGCTAAATGCATCAAGAGCCGCCACAGTGACTCCAGGGACTCAGATAGGATAGCATCATCGGCAAAGTCAAGGTCTGAGACCTTGATATTGTCCAGTGTTGCTCCACACTGACTTTGGCTAGTAGCTCTGCCCATTATCCAGTCCAGACAGGTGTTGAAAAGTGAATTAACAGGGAAGAAGTTTGACAGGCCCCCACCACACTTTACAGCACTTTCATTACTGGTATATAGGCTTGCTATTAGGCCACTAATCTGTGTCGGAATTTCCCTGAGTCTCAGGATCTCCCATAGCGATTCTCGACGCACCGAGTCAAAGCCTTCTTGGGGTCGATGTAGGCTGCAAGCAACCCACAACCAAACTCATGACACAATACTCAAAGTGCCAGTATTCGGTCTATTGTGGACTTGCCAGAAGTGAATCCAGACTGCTCCTATCTATGTTGCCTTAGTAGGTAGTCGCAGATCCGTTTCAGAAGAATGTGGGCGAAAACTTTGCCTGGTATGCTGAGCAGTGTTATGACTGTAGTTGCTACAGTCCCAGCAATCCCCTTTCCCCTTCCAGAGAGGGATGACCATGCCCCTCAACAGGTCAGGGGGAATGGTACCGGACTGCATGCAAGCCCAAAGCCATGGATTCACCCCTAGCGTTTAGAAGTTCAACAGGGATATTACATATGTCTGCAGCTTTCCCAGACTTCCCATCAGCCATCCTAACCTCCATTAGGATGGCTGATGGGTGGGTCCGGCACAGGTATTGTGGTATCATTTGCATCCAAGCTAACTGTTGGAGTGTCTACTTGGTATAACTGCTCAAAATACTCATCCCATTATTCATGAACCCCAACATAATCCGAGATGATCTGTCCATCCACTGAGCGGACTGCAGTCATCTACGCAGAGGGCTTAGAGTTCAGCTTTCTCAGGGCTTAGTAGGCAGGGCAAAGGTCGTTTACCAAGAAATAGGCTTCAACCTCCTCAGCAAGATTCCTAATGAACTGTTCCTTGTCCCTACTCAGCAGTGTCCAAGCCCTATGCACCAAAATGCGACACAAGACCTGATTGCCATTCAGCTGCGCCATGTGACATACTTCAGTGGCCTCCAGTGTCTCCAGGGAGATAGAATTCTGTCTTGCCCTTGTGCGTACACCAGTGGACTCCTGCGCTGCTTTGCACTTGAAGAACTCTCACAGAGCAATTGGGTTCGGCAGGTTATCAAGTTCTGTGAATCGATCAGAGGCTGTTATGGTGAACCCATGGGCACACTCCTCCCTCAGTCTGTCCAAATGAAACACCTTGGAGTGGCCACTGGAGGGACAGGAAGTTTTGAAGTGGACCCGTAGGGTAGCCACAACAGCCTATGGTCAGTGCCACAGACCTCGGCACTCTGGTAAACTCTACAGTTCTGGAGGATCCTCCATTGTATACTAACAAGAATGTGGTTGATCTCCTTGGCCACTGTACCTGTACTGCTATACCATGTCCAGCGATGTGGGTTGGAATGCTGGTACAAGGTGTAGTAGCATGACCAGCAACCTGAAGGTCGGCATAGTTTCCCAGGTTGGGTCACATCAGGTCCACAGCCATGTCCCCGCTCATTGGACACCAGGCTCCCCTCGTTCCCTGCGTGCTTACACACTGTTAGTGTCCGAACTGAGATCAACTTTCCCAATCCTCCAGCAGAACAAGACAACAGCAGCAGCAACACAATGACTTCCCAGTCCCTAGCCAACTGGGGAGCCTACCGGCTCCCCCATTGATTTCCGACTTCCCCATCAGCACCCAGCCATACCTGTGGGCACTCAAACCCACAACAAACACTTCCCAAAGAGATAAGACACCAGTACAAGATAGTAGCCCAAGATAGTAGATGCACAACCATCCATCTACTATACTGTTCTTGCTGCTGAGATCAGCTCCTGAGCCATGGGGACTGACAGACATCTCATAGCCAACTTGGTCACAGCTGGATGCCATATTGAAGTCACCCAGAACAATGCGAATATCTCGCCGGGGGTAATTGTCTGCCACGGTTGAGAGTTTGGTGTAGAACACCTCTTTCACATTGAGTTTGCAAACATCAGTAGGAGCGTATACAGCAATGAGAGACATGAAGCCAAAGGCATGCTTCAGTCTCAGTGCCATAATATGCTCATCAGCTGGTGTCACCTCAACTACCAAAGACTGAAGTCGGCTGGAGATGGCTATGGCTACTCCCTGGAGATGATGACCATCACTGCGGCCCAACCAGTAGTAGGTATACCCACCCATGCTGATCATGCCGCTGCCAGGCCTTCTCACCTCTGAGAGGGCAGCCACCTCCAATGCCCAATGCTCCAATTCCTGAGCAACTTATATAGCATCCGGCCGCAAGGACCAGATGTTCCAAGCGCCTATCCGGAAAGTTCCTCTGAGGTTAAGCCTTGGGCGGTCACTCAAGGTACACGCCACCTCTGCCGCTCCCACCAACACTGCGCCAAATAAATGGGGTTAGCAGGCTGTGGGACCCCCTGTCTGCCTGTGGGGTTCCCTAGGGCTTTGCCCCACAAGTTTCATGGTGGGTTGGCACCTTCAGGAGTGCAAGCAGGACAAGTAGCTCTTATTCCCATCCTACAGCCAGACATTTGCCCTCCCAACGGGACCCACAGCCCACCTTGCTTGCTGGGGGAGGGACAGCACCCCTCCCCCCGGCATACCCATTTATATTGGCAAGGTCCACTTCTCCCGAGCCACCCAATTACCCCAGGGTGGCTAAGGGGCAGGAGCTGATACAGAGCCAGGGCATGTCCACATGCTGGTGGGCCATGCTCCATACCTCTGGGGCCTCCTGCTGCACACACACACACACACACACACACACACACACACACACACACACACACACACACACACATAGACACACTAGATTCCAAACAACACCCATTTACTATTAACACAATAACATACTGTCCTTTCACATATTTATTTTAAGCTAACTAAATTCTGAAAAATGGTATTTGAATTTTACCATTGTTGACAAATTGTGCAACCCAAATTGTTTGTTAGGTACGTTATTTAGTAATGAATAATTATTTCTATGCTGTTTCCTTTTTGTCATTTACATTGAAAACTATTTATACTCAAAATTAAAGCTAAGGAAGCTTTAAAGCTTGTGGGAGAACAAAAATGAGTATGGTGTAAAGTACTTGGAACTTGGAGAGTGCGTGTCTTGGTACCTTTATTTTCCTGTACAGACTTGACTTTGTGATTTGAACAATGAGTACCTTTCCAATGACCGCGGGGTGGTGTATATTATTTGGGAATACCCTCTACTAGTCGTTGAGTCATCTTTCATGTTTTTGAATTTAATTTTTGATTTATTTCTATAATTCACCATCTCTTTTCACCGATGACTTGAGCTGGTTGAACATGTGTAGCACTATATTTGCCCAAGAAACAATACTCCACTCGACTGCAGACTACATTATGGTTAATATGAAATGGACATCTTGTACTGGAATCATATTCCATTTGGCAGTGGACTTGAAGTCAGTTCATTTTGGTGTAAAATGAGATGATAATTGACAACATCAATTAAAGAATCACACATATGCATGCATGTACATTATATTACAAATATTTGAGAATCATATTCTACCCCTATTATTATATATTCTTTTAGCATTATTGTTATTGTTATTGTTATCAATGTCATTATCATTATTGTTGTTACTGTTGTTATTATTATTATCATCATGATTATTATCGTTCTTCTTTGAAGCAAGTATTGCATTGAACTAGTTATAGTTAGACTGTCAATATGTGCACATATATTATTTACATGACTATCTGAGGATGGAGATTAAAAAGGAAAGTAGGAGGAGGGGGAAGGGGAAAGGAAGGAGAAGAACAAGAAATGGAGTGGAATGGGGCTTAAAGAGAAAAGTGATTGGATAGGGGAAACAGAGGGAACTTAGAGGAAAAGGGAATGGAGAAAGGAGACAGGAGAGGGGGCTTAGAGAAAAAAGGGGGATAGGGGATGGTGGGAAAGATAACCCTCAGTGATTCATACTGCAATGAGTCAAACACATCTAGAGGTCAATGTAAGCTGCAAGCAATCCATTTCCAAATTCATTATGGTGTTCCATAAGTGCTAGGATATAATCTATTGTCAATTTTCCCAGAGTGAATCCCGACTGCTCTGGCAGCTAGTATAACATGCAATCCATGAGCCAGTGGTTTTACTAACAGCTTTTAGTTCATCAGGGATATTGCAGATACCTGCTGCTTTACCACACTTTACCTTGTAAATCACCTCCCTAACTTCAGTCAGGGTAGATTCCTTCACGCCCATATGTGATATGAAATGAGCCATACTATCTACTGAGTGGAATGCAGTTGTCTGTGAGGAGGGGTTAGATATCAGCTATCTTAGGATTTGTTAAGCTAGAAGAAGTTTATTTCCTAAGAACTGGCCATTAGCCTCTGCAGCAAGTATTTTTTATAAAAAAAAAAAAAAAAAAAGATTCTAGGTATATGGCAAAATAAAGTGGCAACACTATTTACAGAAAAGAAGCACATGCAAATTTGTGCAGTTTTATAGCCTTTTTTTAGTAAAAGTCAATTTGAATTGGTTAAGTGAATATAGTTAGAGCATGCACAAGGAATATACTGTACATGAAACTCAAAGTCCATTTAAGAAGATGTAACAAAATTACATTATTAAGTTTGTTTGTCTTTTTTCCTTTCTTTCTTTCTTTTATGTATAAACTTTCCTATTTATACAAATGAAATGGTATAAACGGACACCTTATATAAAGACTGTTAGTTCCTTAAGACCAAAGTGATTTGATTACCATTTTAGGGAATTTACAACTTTAATAGATTGGTAAAAAAATATTTGGTTGGAGGTGAATCAAGTACTCCGTATCTTTTTGCAAGTAGTAATATTTACATTACTTGATCTGACCATTATGAATTAACAGATTTTTTTTTTTTTTTTTTATTAGTTCCCCTTTCCCCTTCATGCATACCATTGATATTGGCAGCTAAAATCACATAAAATCAATTTAAAAGATTTACAACTTGCCATCATAAATTGCATAAATACAACTTATTGAAGTGTTCTTTAAGAAAGAGCACTTTTTGTCGTTGTTGTTTACCCATGTCATATAGATAAAGTTCATACTGTTAGTGCAGAAAATGCTTTTTTGATGAACTTTAAGTGTAGTGCTTAAATATAAATGTGCAACCCAAGAATTGTCGGTATTTTTTATATTGTAGCAGAATTTAAAATTTATTTAACTTTTTCAGGTGGAGTTCACTGGAGAGGAGCAGATGGCCATACAGAACATATTAAGACAGAAACTTGGGCAGTCTTTCATCAGCCAGCGATCAGGAGCGGGAGGCCAGCGGATTGCTTATATAGAAGGCTGGCGCCTCATATCTTTGGCCAATGAAATTTTTGGCTTTAATGGATGGAGTCACTCTGTTACTAATCAGACTATTGGTAAGAGTGTTTGGTTAAGTTTTACAGTCAAGAGATTTTTAGTCTGTACCATGAATTAGTCCATAGATCAGTGCTTCTCAAACTAGGAACTCTAACACCCTGGGATGCCATTGATTTACTGGTATCTAGGGTTTCTGTCATGCTCCAAAGTAAAATAAATTAAATAGATTCTTTTTATTTTCAGTTTATTTTGTGTACTCATCAGTTTTCTTCAAACAGTATGTTATATCTTTTATATTTGAGTTCTTAGTTACTTTTATTCTTCTGGTAAGTTTGTTGTTTCTCAGTTGAACATGTAATCCCTGTTTATTTTGTTTTGATTAGCAGTAGTTTTGTGAAAAGGCAAAGGTTCGCTCAAACTAACTTCCATGTTTTGTAAATATCAGAATCCACTTTTTTGTCTATTTATACCTTGTACTTCTTAGATTTTACTTTTACACATGGTATTATTTCTCTGTGTGTGTGTGTGTTGGTTTGTGTGTGGTGTTGTTTTTGTGTGTGTGTGTGTGTGTGTGTGTGTGTGTGTGTGTGTATGTGTATGTGTTATGTGTATGTATGTGTATGTGTGTGTGTGTGTGTGTGTGTGTGTGTGTGTGTGTGTGTGTGTGTGTGTGTGTGTGTGTGTGTGTGTGTGTGTGTGTGTATGTATGTCTCTCTCTCTCTCTCTCTCTCTCTCTCTCTCTCTCTCTCTCTCTCTCTCTCTCTCTCTCTCCTCTCTCTCTCTCTCTCTCTCTCTCTCTCTCTCTCTCTGTCTGTGTCTGTCTACAAAGTAATATAGATTCCATGTTTTGTATTACAGATTTTGTTGACCATTATAATGGCCGTTACTACGTGGGAGTAAGTGCACGTGTACGTGTACAGTTAAAAGATGGTGTTTTCCATGAAGACATTGGCTATGGAGTCTCAGAGGGAATGAAGAGTAAAGCTTTGTCAATTGAGAAGGCAAGAAAGGTTAGTTATTGAAAATGCTATCATTAACCCAATAAAAATAGGTAAAAATCTTGGTAAAGTTAGACAAAAAACAGGCTTGCATTCATTGTGTACTGTTCTGCACCTGATAGTCCAGATCATGGTCTTAGTGATACAGGCAAAATTTCATCCTGTTAAGTAAGACAGACTCTTGACTTAATGAGGTTTCACTTGTCTTTTGTGATTATTTGCCATAACCTGATATCACATAACCTGTCACAAACGGATAGAGAAAAGGTAACATTGAAGAAATCACTGTAGTTTGGAGTGAAATATTTTTATGTGTAAATAAGTGTATACTACCTTGATAAGTTGATAAATGATTATAGAAGCAAGCAAGTGGGTAAATTAGATATAACATAATAGTTAAAGATGAAAGTAGATAGATATACAAAGGGCTTTTGATAAATTGTAAATGAATAAATAGACTGAATGATATTAAGAAAGTGATATTGTAAAATAGACTATAATGTACAATAGAAGACTTAGATATGAGGATGCAAGTTGTGAATATGTAAGGGGAGTGTCAAAAAGGGTTCAGGTAATAACACATCACTGCCAGTTGGAAGTCAGGCACCATTCAAGCAACATGGAATCCACCAAAATTGAGGCCAGACAAACATTAAATTCATGGTGAAACTCAGTTGAGAGAATAGGCAAGTCATTGATGCTCTGGAACAAGTTTATGGTGACAATGCCCCAAAGAAATCAACCTACAAATGCCCCCCACAATTTTGAACAAGAGAGATGAGGACTAAAGCTTTTCTACAAAGAACTGTGACAAGATGAAACATGGCTCTATCAGTACATTCCCAAAATTCAATCAAAGCAGTGGCTGCTCAGGGAGAACCAGGCAAAGCAAAGTCTGAGTGTTCAAGAGGAAAGGTGATGGCCACTGTCTTCTGCGATGCAGAGGGGATTTTGCTGGTTGACTTCCTCAATTTCAAGAAAACAATTACATCTGCTTATGAATGTGTTTTGAGAAAAATGTCCTGGAAAGCTGCATCAGTGCGTTCTTTTCCACCACAGCAATGCACCCGCCACGGCGCTCGGCAGACTAGCTGTGTTACGTGAATATCAATAGGAAATTGTCTGACATCCACCATACAGCCCTGATTTAGCCCCATCCGACTGTTTTGTTTCCAAACTTTAAAAAAATAATAGAAAGGTACCAATTTTCCATCAGTTGAATATGTAAAAAAGATCACATGACTCATGTTTGAACACATTATGAAACATTGGTACAAGAATGTTCAGGTGTATTGAAATCAAAATCCTTCCATATGACTTTTAGTTATGGACTCTTTCTACAAACTTTTTGAAGCCCCCCCATAATTATCAACTCCAATAGGTTGTGAACTCTTTACCTTATATTATGACTTTACTCTTACATATCATTTGTGTATTTCAAGTCTGTCAAAATATGAAAAAGGCAATTATAAATTTAATGGAGTTGGGAAATAATCCAAACACACTGGCTGCTGCTCCAGGGTTAAGATGAAAATAAGTGTGGGGACAATGTTCGTTTCTACCTTGTCTCTGATGCTAGTCAATTTGTTTATTGCTTTTCAATAAGATTACTGAAAATGAGGGTTAAGGCAACTTTGGAAGGCTGTAACTCAAGACTGGATCTATACAACTCCTGTGTCTAAATAGTATGCAGAACATAAAACAACCTCCATTGTCATGGTTTGTATAGATGCCATCCTGCATTCAGGCCCACCCACTCTGATGTAGCATGTGTAGATGCCTTTCTTTATTAATGGGTAAATTTGAAGCATATCTTTTATGATCTCACATTCTGTTTCATTAGGATAATATTTATTTTGTGGAGCAGATGTTTTTAGTACACTGAATTTTGAAAATAAGTCCAGTGGTAACTATTTATCATTATCATTTATAATCATGATAAAATATTATATTAGACTATATCATATTATTATTATCTTTTAATGCATTGTTGTATAAAAATAGTTTTGCTCAATGAATAATTGAAATTTGAAAGGCAAATATGTGAAGTCATTTTAAGCATGTCACAATTGTGCACTTTTTACCTGGTTGAGCATTTTATCAAGGAAAGATTAGGCATTTAAACTTTTTTAGTTCTGAGACCTGTCATTCACAAAATCAGATCTTTGTTCCATTATCTGAATGTCTTAGGATTACTGCCTGTTTTTTTCATAGATAAGGATTTCTATATATTTGGGATATTATCTGTCTTTGATTTGCTGATTTTTTTTATATGTTGTAATGCTTTAGGTCTTATGAGGTACTACTACTATGACAGCATTAGTAAAAGCAGATTTACTGTGTATTATTGTTATTTATTCTTAACCCTTTGCTGACGGATGGCATGTACGTACATGCCATGGCATGGCGGGACTATCTGCTGGGGGCATGTACGTACATGCCATGGTGTATGTATGGACATGCCATGAGTTTTTTTTTTTTTACAATCATGGCAAAATATTATTTTTCTGCCACTGAAAGTGTGATTAAGTCGTTTTTTACACTTTCTCATTTTTACTATGCAAAAAAAAAAAAAAAAATACAACAAACCAACGATTTCACCTCCATGATGCCACACACTGCTTATTTTATTCAGACTATAGACTAAATAATGATCAACTATGGAGTCTATATAACAACAAAAATTTCCTTCAGTCTCGATTTATCAGGAAATATGGCAAGTAGAGACTTTAGAAAAAAATGAAAACTGAAAATAAAACATATGCTCGTAGTATTACGAAGAAATGGCATGGGATGCTGGTATTTGGCATGAGTGGTCGCACATGCTAGGGCAACGATATAAGCCCCCGGCAGCGTGGCCCGGGCCACTATGAATACTACCCGTCGGGAAAGGGTTAAACAGTATTTTGGTAATTATGATGGTTATGAATTAGATAAAATTGTGTGTCTTCAAATTCAAACTAGTTAGCAGTTATATTGGCAAAATTATTTGGTTTTATTAATTTGGTGTTGCTAATAATATGATAATATTGTTCTGACATTTTCTGTTCTTTTTCTTTCAGGAAGCAGTTACAGATGGGATGAAGCGTGCTCTTAAAAGCTTTGGCAATGCCCTGGGTAACTGCCTGAGCAACAAGGACTACCTACGCTTCATTGGTAAAGCTCCTGCTGCCCCTGTACCTGGGATCACTGCTGGGGAGTTATTACACCAAGAGACTGCAACAGGCTTAGAGCAGATTCGAAGGAGAGCCTTAGAAGAGGGCCGCTTTGGGATTCAGGTGTGTCTTGACTGACATTTTGATGGGCTTAGGTTTTGCCAGAACAGTCCTATAGTTTCTAATAGATATCATCTCAAGGTAACACAATTACTTCATTGATTATATGGGTACTATTTCAGAAAACAAGAAAGGATCAGGGAGCCATTGCTTCTCATTCAGCAGATTCCAGCAAAGCAGATGTGGCTGCTCCTCCTGTAGCCAAAGCATCATACCAAGAAAAAATTAAAGGAAATGGTAATGCAAGCATGATGAGCAGCACCAACAGTGCCAGTAATAATAAAGGAAATCAAAACCTTGTAGGGAAGGCAGAACAGGCAGACTCCTCAACATCAAAGTGTGTAATACAGAACAAGGTTTCTGATCAGCAAGGAAATGCCATTTCAAAAAACCAAAAACCAATTAAACCCCCAAAACTTCCATTAAATCTGAGTCTCCATCTGCAGCTAATCTCATCAACTCTACTATTTTTAGCAAAATTTCCTCTCCACACAGTGGGAACTCAATCACTGAGAAACCATTTATCAAAACAGAACAGGCACATCCAGAAATGAAAGTGAAAGAGAGAAAAAAACAGAATACCAATGCACCTACAAATGAACAAACAGAGGTGAAACCCAATGTCATGCCACCATTGGAAGCACACAACACCCCTTACCCAGAACAGACAGACAGGGTCAGCTCACCAAACTCCTTTGTGGGTTTTACCAAGGACATGATTGTCCAATCACCAACAAAGTCATGTGAGAATAATCTGCTCTCAGATGAGGAGAAAAGATTAGAAAGAAAGAGGAAGCAGAAGGAAAAGCAGCAAGAATTCAAAAGGAAAATGAAAGGAAGCCAACAGTCCCTGGACACATCATCAGCCAAAGTGAATGGAAGCAATACAGTGCTGGACACCAACTTATGGGAGGACAGTGAAGATGTAGTGGGAGA
>NC_051389.1:36590147-36617097 GCF_015228065.2 Penaeus monodon
ATATTATATATATTATATATATATATTATTATTATTATATATATATTATATACATATATCATATACCATACATATATTATATATATATTATATATATATATAGATATTATATATATATATATATTATATATATATATATATATATATATATATATATATATATATATGTAATATATATATATAATAGTACATTATACTGTATCTATACATATGTCATCTAGTATATATCTTATATACATCTCTATATGTCTTATATATTATCTTATCTCTTATATCTATATATTATATTATCATACTCTTTTTTTCTTCTATATCTTTCTACTATAACTCTCTCTTGCTTCTCATCTCTATCTCTCTTCTCTATCTTCATTTTTTTTCATCTACTTTATATCTCATTATCTTTTCCTCTTCTATCTCATCTTACAGTCAATGTTTACTCTAATATATAAATATCTTATAGTAATCTTTGTGTGTAAAATATAGAGTACTACATTAACTAGCCTCTATAATAGGTAGCTGTACTACATGATATGTACTTTACTCATATATCTACTTCTTGCATGCCATATTTCATATATCATTATTCTAATGGTACTATAAATCCTCGCTCTTTCTATTTTAAAACCTCATTACTTCTATATCGGCCTTTATCCCGTCTCTCTCTTCTCTTCTCTCCTCCTCTCTTCGATCTCACATCCTCTCTTCTCTCCATCTCCCTTCGGCTCTCACTCTCTCTCATCTGCTCTCAATCTCTCTCTCTCTCTGACTAAAGTCCAAGTTACTGTTACATATTAAAATATCTTTCACAGATGACCCATCGTTTTGGTCCACATTGATGACTCAGCAGTTAACTGAAGCCCGTGAGGAAGAGAAGCGAACAGAATGCTTTGCTCATTCACTTGGCTGCTCCACTAAACTAGAAGTAGAGATCCATGCCATATGGGTCGAGAAAGCTCAATTCTGCATTAGAGCCTTTATTGCCAACTATCAGTACAGTCCGTATAGACAGAGTGGACAAGCACCTTTTACTGCAAAGGCCTTAGCGAAAAAGCCAATTTCAGCTGATAATTCATAAAGGTCGAACTAAAAGCCCAGTGAGTTTTATAGATGTTAGGAGAGAAGTTACTTCTGTGAATTATGAAGTTGTCCAAAGTAAAACAGAGAAGGATATAAACTCGGTTTTTAATGATGGGGAGGATCCATCAGTATGGCGTTCACCTCGAGTAAATAAGGGAAATACTCACAAATATGAAGACTTCAGAGTTCCTCTGGCTCGGAGTAATGGATGCCCAGATTCTAGACAAAATTCTGTTTTGATAAACAAAAAAAGGAAGGTGGAAGGGGCAATATAAATGCTATAGAGGATTTTACATAGAACTAAAAAAGCATTTTAAGAATCTTGAGTATCCTTAGGTTCATAGAAAATATTTTTAAAAAGTGTTTTTCATATTTTATACTGTGTTCATCCAAAACATTAGACAGTGTTTGGCTGTGGTATGCAATGGTGAGCTGTAAAAATAGAAGTAAAAAGAAAGCATACTCTCAGGTATATTGTGCTGATTCCTAACTACATGTATCTAAATAAAATTGAGTTTTAAAAAAAAATTCCCTTTACTTGGTTTTGAATTTTGCAATGCAAAGCATATTTTTACATTTTTAAAAAATGTAAATTTTAAACTGAAAGTTAAACCCGTTAATGGAGGTTTTTTTTTTTATTGCAAAAGTTTAGGGGAAAAAAGGTAATAGTACCCCCGAATATTCATCTAAGGAAAACCCCATAACAAAAACCTCCTCTTTGGTACCATTGTCTTTAATCTTTTGTAATATGCTGATATTTTTAATTTTCTTTCTCTTTTTTCCCCACATTCTAAACTCTTTTGATATTCATTTTCTCTAAAGGAAAAGAAAAATACTAGATAACAAACAAAATATGTTTTTCCAAAATAAATTATTGATTTTTGAAATAATCTTCCCTTTTTTTTTAGTTTCTTTCTAGTCATTGAGAAATACATTAATATTTTCAGTCTTCTCTTGTTATTTATACAAGTTTAAGTGGATTATTTACTAATTTTAGTGGGTGTGATGCAGATACATTTGTGTTATTTCTAAGTGAAATAAAAGGAGGTTTTACACTGTGTTTTTCTCAAAACAATCCAGGTAGCTAGAGGAAGAGTCATTTCCTCCCAATCCCAAGCCCATTGCTGTGGGGGGTACAAGAGACGGAGACTGGGGCCCAATGCTGGGGCTTTCCCCTGCCTTTAAACCAGCATTTTAACCCTTTGTGATTTTGCATGGGCTTTCCCCCTTCCCCTTTTTAAAGTCCCTGTCTCCCCCTTAAACCCCCTTCCACTGTCCCCTTCCGAGGTGTTTTGAGGGCCCTGTTGAAAGGCTGCTTTTCCAATCGCCAACAAAACCCGGGGGAGAAAAAGGCATGGTATTCCCCTGTTTTTGTTGTCTAGCCCTTACCCCCCAAGGGGGCCTTTAGGGGGGGGATTTTTTCTCCCCCCAAAATACTCCAGGATACCATTGGGCCCGTAAAGAAGGGGTTTTTCCTTATTTGGGGCAATGAGGCCCTTTCCCTTTTTTCAAAACCCCACCAAAAAAAACTCTCCCCAAATTTCCCCAAAACCCCCGGGGTCTCCTTTGACCCGGCCCCGAAAACGCAACTATTACCCCCCCTTTAGTGTCCGGGGTTCCACCCCAAATCAACATTCAATTCCCAGGAGACATTCCACTCTCCCCCCCCCCCAATCCCCCTTTCCCAAAATTTTTGCGTGGGGGGGCTTAGAGGGGGGACTGGGGGGCCCAATGAAGGGGAACTCCCCAACCTTGGGACTCACCCTCGAAACCAAAAATAATTTGCAAAGGTCTTTCTTTCCTTCCCACTTTTTGTTTTTTGTCCCTTCCCCAAAACCCTTTTTGCTATCCACCTCCTAAGGGGTGAGAAAACCTGCTGAAAGGGTGAAAGGCTTACTTTTGGGCCCGTCCCGAACGGCCTGAGGGAGCCTTTGGGGGCGGTATTCCCCTGATTTTTATTTTAGCCCTTTCCCCTCAAAGGGGGCCCTGAGGGGTGGGCTGTTTTTATCCCCAACATAATCCAGGCTTACCATGGCCAGTAATGAAAACTTATCTCCACTATTAGGGGCAATGAGGCTTGCCCTTTATCAAATAGCCCCAAAGATGTAAACCCACCCGATTCCCTGACCCCAGGCTCTCCTTTGACCACGGCTCCGAACACTGCAACAACTACCCCCTCATCAATGCCTACTAGTACAGTAGCCAACAACCAATCCTTAAGGAACATTTACACTCTCCCAGCACGCTCAACTTCATCACCTCTACCCCCACAACCTCCAACATCAACCACCCCATCCTCCCTTATTAATACCTTACAGCCTTATTGCCCACCTCCCCATAACACTACCTCCCTCAACACTACTCCATCGTCACGCACCCGCCCTTCGACTACCCCTATCACTACAACAATATTGAATACCCTCTTCAGCGCAGCCAAAATGGACCGAATTTTAGTGATCCCTCCCACAGCTCCTACTCTGACAACACCCTTCTCTTCAACAATGTCTCCAAAAACAAGTAGGTAAAGTCTCTTTCCGTAGTCGACCCGACCGCTCCCGTCTTGTCACAGTAACATCCGAAAACCAAGCTATAGCATTAACAAACTAACAGACATATATGGTAACCCCATCCTTGCAGAACCCCATCCAACCCTCAATACTTGCACCGGAACAGTTTCAATCTCCCCAGCAAATTGCCCAATCTATGACAAAGATTGGTCAGATTGTGGAGAAGACCTACTTGCCTGTCTCACAGACTATGATGCAACGTCAGTACAATGCTACTCCATTCCCCCCAGAGGTAATCGAAAGAAACCACTAACATAGCCAAAATTACCTTCCGTAGACATGACCTTCCCTTTAACGTCTATATAGGAGGAGAATCCCTCCTGTTCGTCCATACCAACCTCCTCCACGTCGTGCCAAAATTGTTGGCGTCTAGGACACCCAGCCAAACATTGCCGTTCCACAGCCAGATGCCCACTATGTGCCCAACCTGGCCATACCCGATCTAACTGCCCTGCACAATCACGCACATGTGCCAACTGTGGCGGCCCCATAATGTATTTTATAGGGCTGTCCCACCTACAAATTTGAGTCTGAGGTAGCAACTCTCAGATTCAAACTTGGACTCACACTACGTGAAGCCAGACAAGAAGCACGACGACGTGGTTCTCTCTTACTCCTTACTCCAGTAATACTGCTCATTCTACCAATTATCCTAACCCACCCCCCTACATCTAAACCCCCCTCTTCTACCCCTACCTTCCCCAGTCAAACTCTTTTGCCATCCTAATCCAGACACTCCAATCTCTACTACAGATATTTCAATCACCACCACAACCCCAACACCTTCCCCTCTCCCTCCTCGCACTACCCGTACAGACAGAACAAACGTTCCACCCCCTCGTCCCCTACCACACAATCACCTCCACCTTCCTTTACTCCTTTGCCTGAGACACCAGTCCTCTCTTCCCCCCTCACAAGAAATCCTATATCCCCCAAAACTCCCAAACCAACTCAGAAGAAGAAACCATTGAAAATATTCAAGATTACCTAATGAAAACTGACACTCAACCTCCAAATCTTACAACTCCTGCTCCTTCCACACTCCAAGTAACTGCTGATATCCATCCTCCTCCTAACGATATCCCCCCTACACCCAATCCTCCTACCCCCTCCCAACACAGCCCATCCCCCCCGACCCAACCCCGCCCACATTAACCCTCCCACCATCCCCTCTATCCCTTCCACTCCCTCCTGGATACACACGTGAATCCCTTATGTCACAAGTATCCCCTTCCTCAGACCCTCCATCTCCTAATACCCCTCCTAGTAGAACACCAACTCCCACACCTCTCCCATCTCAGACCTCTCAGTCCTTTTCCCACCCTCTAGCTGCTTCCCCCCTCAAAATCAGTAAAGTACAACTATCCTTCATTGGAATATTCGCGGTTTCCGCTCCCACAGACCTGACCTTCGTCATATCCTTTCCTCTTATAGTCCATCTATTGTATGCCTTCAAGAGACCTTTCTAACACATCCTCCAATACCAATCCCCAATTATCATTTTTGTCTCATCCCCACATTCCCTTTATGTCTCATCCATACTTATCAATCAGAAAACACCTTATGTCACACCTCCCTTTCAAACCAATGTCCCTTGCACACTTATCCGTATCTTCCTTCATCGTTGGATGACAGTAATATCAGTCTACTTCTCCCCATCCCACCCCATTGACTTTGTTGCTTTTGAAAATCTAATTTCCCAACTTCAACCACCTTTCCTCATAGTTGGTGACTTTAACTGCCGCCACACTCTATGGGGTGATTCTATCACAAACTCCCGAGGCGATCTCTAGAGCGCTTCCTCTCCACAGCTGACCTTACTATACTAAATTCAGATCGCCCCACACACTTTGATACACGCACACAATCTTTTTCATGCATTGACCTCGCTCTATGCTCCCCTTCTCTTCATTTAGATTTCCACTGGTTAGTCTTAGACCACTTTCCCTATAGTGACCACTTTCCAGTTCTCCTTTCTCCTACTTCATACGTACCACTCCCTAACTCCCCACGCTGGTGTTTTGATAGAGCTGACTGGCCTACTTTCACTTCACTCTCTGCTATTCATACCCCTCCATCCTCCCTCACTTCCATTTCAGAAATGATACAGTATTTCACAAATACAGTCTTAAGAGCTGCACATACAGCTATCCCTCAAACCTCAAGACCATATACCTCCAAATGTGTTCCATGGTGGAATTCTGACTGCACTAAAGCACTTCGCTTAAAACGTGCAGCCTGGAACAGTTACCGCTACAAGAGAGGTACTCCAAATCAATATCAGCCCTTATCTCCTTTAAAAGAGCATCTGCCTATCTCCGTCGTACAATCCGGAATAGTAAAACAAATAGCTGGCGAAATTATGTTTCATCAATTACATCCTCTACATCTATCTCAAATGTTGGCGCCGAATCCATAAACTATTCAGGCAAACATCCCCCCATCCTGCCCTGTCCTCCATATTCGAAATACCCTCATTTCTGATCCCCTCCAAGTCGCTAATGAACTGGGTGATTATTTCAGCCAGGTCAGTAGTGGTTCTCACCTATCTTCACACTTCACTTCTATTAAGACCACCAGAGAACGTACCCCCATTACCTTCACCCCATCCTCTGATGAGTCCTATAATGCCCCATTTTCTTCCTCTGAACTCATTGCTGCCCTACAATCGTGCCGTAACACTCATGAAGGCCCTGACGGTATTCACTACCGTATGCTCCGGCAACTCCCATCTTCCTCCTTATCCTTCCTATTAAAAATTTACAACCACATTTGGACATCAGGAAATTTCCCTTCTAATTGGCGAGAAGCTCTTATCCTTCCCTTCCTGAAACCCAATAAATCGGGTACCCTCCCTCAAGACTATCGCCCCATCGCACTAACTAGCTGCTTGTGCAAACTATTAGAGCGAATGGTGAACTTCCGCTTAATGTGGTATCTTGAATCTCACAATCTTCTCTCTCCTTCCCAATTCGGTTTTCGCCGTGCCAGAAGCACAGCTGAGCCCCTTGCTCATTTTGAGACATATATTACATCTGCATTTGCACGCCATGAATCTGTACTAGCTATTTTTTTTGATCTAGAAAAAGCATATGATACGACATGGCGGTACCATATCCTCCAACAATTGTCCTCTCTAGGCATACGTGGAAACATGGGTGTCTTCATAAGATCCTTCCTCTCCCAACGCACTTTCCAGTCAAAATCGCCTCTGCCACATCATCTTTCTTTCCCAAATCGAAGGTGTCCCACAAGGCAGTGTGCTCAGTACCACTTTATTCCTTCTTGCTGTTAATGATATTGTCTCAGTTTTACCACCAAGAACCATCTATGCCTCTGGCACATCCATACCAAACCTCTACCAATTTCTTCAATCTGCAATCTCATCAGTATCTTACTGGGCCACAAACCATGGCTTCCGCTTTTCTACTCTAAATCTTTCTCCATTCTTTTCTCTCGCTCACGTGTAGGTCCTCTACCCCCACTCTTCTTATATGGCATCCACTCCAGTGCCGTTCCTCTGGCAAATTCCTAGGTGTCATTTTTTACTCCAAACTGTCCTGGCGAGACCATATTCTACACATTAAAGAAAAAGCTCTCCGCCGTCTTCGAATCTTAAAAACTCTCTCCCATATATCATGGGGCTCAGATCGCAAAACTCTCCTTCATCTTCATGTTACTTTGATCCTCTCCACTCTTGATTATGGATGCCATATCTACTCCTCTGCCTCAACTTCTCTCCTTGCCCATCTTGATACAATCCATCACTGTGGTCTTCGCTTAGCACTAGGCGCCTTTCGCTCCTCCCCAGTTGAGAGCCTATACACTGAATCAGGCATACCATCTCTATCTCGACGTCGTGCCCTTCTCTCTCTCCGATGCTATGTTCGATTCCACAATTTTCCCTCACTAACTAATATCCCACAACCCCTACTTCTTACCTTAGCTTCATCTCCACGATTACCTACTCCTTTTCTCAACACGCATGGATACCCTCCTCTCACATTCCCTTTCCCCCATCTCCAACCTCTCCCATTCTCTGTCCATTCCGTCCCTCCATGGCTCATACCTCACCCCCATATTTGCTCTTCTGTTTTCCCCGACCCACCAAAATCAAATATCCCTCCTACTGTCCTTCTCACACATTTCCCTGACCATGTCTCCACTCATTTCTCTAGTATTCACGTATATACTGATGGCTCCAAATCCACCTCCGGTGCTGGTTTTGCAGTAATCTTCCCAACTCGTACTTTCAAATACTCCCTGCCTCCTGAATCCAGTGTCCTTACTACAGAATTGTATGCACTCCTTTTTGCTCTAAAACACATATACTCACTTTCCTCTTCCTCTTTTACAATTTTTACTGACTCTCGTAACTCATTAACTCTCATAAAGTCAATACACACCACCAACCCCCTTGTTTGTAAGATCCAGAACTGGTTGTTCTACCTGTCCACATGCCATAAAACAATCAAATTTTGCTGGGTGCCCAGCCATGTTGGAATCCCTGGCAATGAACAGGCAGATACACTAGCACGCCACGCCTCTATGTCCACATCATACCAACCACGCTTCTCACATATCCCAGCCACGGATTATTACCCACTTTAAGACCTTCTTGTATAATCGATGGCAATCTTTTTGGTAAAAGCCTCCGCACTAATAAATTACATTCTGTAAAACTATCAATCTCCTCCTGGTCAGCTCCATTCATCGGAACAGACGTTGGGAGACTGCTCTCGCCCGCTTACGCATTGGCCACACCCGTCTAACACACTCCTATCTGATGTCACAATCTGATCCACCCTTATGTTCCTTATGTAATGTTCCCCTTTCAATCCCACACATCCTATTATCGTGCCCACGTTTTGAAACAACCCGTACCTCTGCTTTCCCCCATCTATCCTTATATCCCACCCCTTTCCCTTTATGCTTCAACAACCTATTCTCTTTCCTCAAACGTATACATATCCTTCATCTAATCTAACTCCTTACCACACCCGACCCTAACCCTTTCACTCACCAATTCCTTTGCCCAGCTTAGACAACTAATCACTAACTCAACCACCCTTCCCAAACATTAACAATAGTGCTACATGACCTTAGATGTCTAGCAAATTTCTCTTGCTTTTAACCATTAACCATTAACCATCCTACTCTCCCAACATGCTCAACTTCATCACCTCTACCCCCACAATCTTCTTAATCGACTACCCCATCCTCCCTTACTTCTACTCTACAGCCTTATTGCCATCTCTCCATAATACTACCTCCCTCAACATTGCTCCCGCTTCTGCATGTCCCCGTCCTTCTACTACCCCCATCTCTACAAATATCTTAATTACTTCATTTAGCCCAGCCAAATTTGACCAACTTTTCGTGATCCCTCCCACAGCTCCCTACTCTGACAACACTCTTCTCTTCCAGCAATGTCTCCAAAAACAAGTAGGCAAAGTTTCCTAGCCGATTCGACCATTCCCGTGTCATCACAGTAACATCTGAAACCCATGCTATAGCAATATCAACTTTAACTGATCTCTCCGGTAATCCCATTCCTGCAGAACCTCACCAAACCCTTAATACTTGCAGTCTCTATCTCCCCAGCAAACTGCCCTATCTATAACAAAAATTGGTCAGATTGTGTGGACTTACTCATCTGGCTCACGGACTATGATGCGATATCAGTACAGTGCTACTCCATTCTTCCCGGAGGTCATCATAAGAACCCCACTAACATTGCCAAAATTACTTTCTGTAGATATGACCTTCCCATTAATGTTTACATTGGTGGAGAACCTCCTCCTTGTCAGTGCCAAAATTGTTGGTGTTTAGGACATCCTGCCAAACATTGCCGTTCCACAGCCAGATGCCCAATCTGGTCATACTCAATTAAACTGCTCTGCACAGTTACGCACCTGTGCCAATTGCGGTTGCCCCCATAATGTATTTAATAGGGGCTGCCCTACCTACGAATTTGAGTCTGAGGTGACAACTCTCAGATTCAAACTTGGACTCACTCTATGTGAAGCCAGACAGGAAGCACGTCGAGAGGTTTTTCTCTTACTCCCTACTCCAGTAATGTCAATCGCTCTGCCCCTTCCCCTCCTTCCCAAGAAGTTCCTACACCCTCCCCCATACCTACCCTCCTACATCCTACTTTCCCACTTCTACCTCCTACCTTCCCCAGTCAAATCCTAAACCCAGACACTCCAATCTCTACTGCAGCCCCAGGCCCCCCCCCCCCACACACACACTACCCGCAGCAGACAGAATAAACGTTCCACCCCTTCTCCTACCACACACCCACCTCCACCTACCTTTGCCTCTACTCAGACACCAGTCTCCTTCCCCTTCAAATTCTCCAACCCGCGCTGTAACCGTTATCACTCATAAAGCAACTAAAGTTTAGCTCTCCTACATTGGAATATTCGTGGTTTCTGTTCTCATAGACCTGACCTTCGTCATATCCTTTCTGCTTATAATCCATCCATTATTTGTCTCCAAGAGCCTTTTCTTACACCTCCTCCTATACCAATCCCCAACTAGTATTTTGTCTCTTCTTCACACTCCCTTTATGTCTCGTCCATACTTATCCATCAGAAAACACCTTATGTCATACCTCCCTTCCAAACCACTGTCTCGTGCACAGTTATTCGGATCTTATTCGCTGTTGGATCACAGTTATTTCCAGCTACTTTTCCCCTTCCCATCCCATTGACTTTGTTGCCTTTGAAAATCTAATTTCCAACTTCAGCCACATTTCCTCATAGTTGGTGATTTCAACCGGGTCACACTCTTTAGGGATGATTCTGTCACCAACTCCCATGGCTGATCCCTAGGACGCTTCTCCACAACTGACATTATTCTTAATTCAAATCGCCCCACAAACTTTCACATACCCATGCAATCTTTTTCATGCATTGATCTCTCTCTATGTTCCCCTTCTCTTCATTTAGATTTTCATTGGTCAGTTCTAGACCAGTTTCCCAATAGTGACCAATTTCCAGCTCCCCTTTCTCCTACTTCATATGTATCACTTCCTAACTCCCCACACTAGTGCTTTGATAGAGCTAACTGGCATACCTTCACTTCACTCTCCTACTCCTCCATCCCCCTTCTCATCCATTTCACATATGATACAATATTTCACAACTACAGTCCTAAGAGCTGCCTTTACACCCATTCCTCGAACCTCAAGACCTTATACCTCTAAATGTGTTCCATGATGGAATTCCGATTGCACTAAAGCACTTTGCTTAAGACTTGCACCCTGGAACAGATACCGCTACAAACGAGGCACCCCTAATCAACTATCAGCCCTTATCTCCTTTAAAAGAGCTCCCCCCTGTCTTCATCGTACAATGAGAAACAGTAAAACAAATAGCTGGCGAAATTATGTTTCCTCAGTTACATCATCTACATCTATCTCAACTGTTTGCCCCCCCCCATCCAGCCCCTGTCCTCCATATTCGAGATACTCTCATCTCTGATCCTCTCCAAGTCGCTAATGAACAGCCAGTTCAGTATTGGTTCTCACTTTTCTCCACACTTCTCTTCTATCAAGACCATCAGGGAATGCACCCCATCATCTTCACCCTTTCCTCTACTAAGTCCTATAATGCTCCTTTTTCTTCCTCTGAACTCAATGCTGTCTAACAGCCATGCCGCAACACTCATGAAGGCCCTGACCGTATGCTCCGACACCTTCCATCTTCCTCTCTATCCTTCCTATTAACTATTTTCAACCACATATGGACGTCAGAAAATTGCTCTCATCCTCCCCTTCTTGAAACCCGACAAATCGGGTGCACTCCCTTAAGATTCCTGCCCCATTGCTCTAACTAGCTGCTTGTGCATACTACTAGAGCAAATGGTTTACTTCCTCTTAATGTGGTATCTTGAATCTCACAATCTTTTCTCTCCTTCCCAGTTTGGTTTCCACTGTGCCCAAAGTACAGCTGACCCCCTTGCTCATTTTGAGACATATATTATATCTGCATTTGCATGCCATGAATCAGTATTAGCCATATTCTTTGACCTAGAAAAAGCATATGATACTACATGGCGGTACCATATTCTCCAAAAAATGTCCTCCCTAGGCATATGTGGATGCCTTTATAAAGTCTTTCCTCTTCAAATGCACTTTTCAGGTCAAAATTGCCTCTTCAATATCATCATTTCCCTCTGTTCGAAGGCATTGCACAAAGCAGTGTGTTCAGCACCACTTTATTCCTTCTTACCATTAATGACATTGTCTCAGTTTTACCACCAGGAGCTCGATCATCGCTATATGTTGATGACTTAACCATCTTTGCCTCCGGCACATCCATACCAAATCTCTGCCAGTTCCTTCAGTCTGCAATATCAGCAGTATCTTCCTGGGCCACTAACTATGGCTTCCACTTTTCTACCTCCAAATCCTTCTCCATCCTTTTCTCTCGCACACATGTAGGTTCCCAACCTCCACTCTTTTTATATGGCACTCCACTCCAATACCGTTCCACTGGCAAATTCCTCTGGCGTTACTTTTGACCCCAAATTGTCCTGACAAGACCATATCTTTTACATTAAAGAATAAGTTCGCCGCCGCCTCCGAATCTTACAAACTGTCCCATATATCCTGGGGCTTAGATCGCAAAACTCTCCTTCATCTTCATGTTACCTCGATCCTCTCCACTCTCGATTATGGATGCCATATCTACTCCTCTGACTCAACCTCCTTGCTCATCTTGATACAATCCACCACTGTGGTCTTCGCTTAGCCCTAGGTGCATTTCATTCCTCTCCAGCTCAGAGCCTGTACACTGAATCAAATGTGTCATCTCTCTCTCGACGCCGTACTATTCTCTCTTTATGTTTACCTACTCTTTCTCCATTTGCATGGATACCCTCCTCTCCCATTCCCCTTTTCCCCATCTCTGACCTCTTCCATTTTCTGTCCATTCTGTCCCTCCATGGCTTATACCTTACCCCCATATTTGCTCCTCTGTTTTCCTTGACCCACCAAAATCAGATATCCCCCCCGCTGTCCTCCTCACCCATTTCCTTGATCATGTCTCCATTAGTTCCTCCAGTATTCCTGTTTACATGGATGGCTCTAAATCCACCTCCAGTTGTGGTTTCGCAGTAACCTTCCCAACTCGCACTTTCAAATACCCCCTCCCTCCAGAGTCCAGTGCCCTTACTACAGAACTGTAGACACTCCTTTTTGCCTTAAAACACACATACTCACTCCCTTCTTCCCCTTTCACTATTTTTACTGACTCCCATAACTCATTCTCATAAAGTTAATGCACTTGAACAACCCTGTAAGATCCAGAACTGATTGCTCTACCTTTCCACATGCCATATAACTTTCAGATTTTGCTGGGTACCCAGCCATGTTGGAATCCTTGGCAATGAACAGGCAGACACTCTAGCACGTTATGCCGCTATGTCCACATCACACCAACCACGTTTCTCACATATTCCAGCCATAGATTATTACCCACACTTTAAGACCTGCTTGTATAACCGATGGCAATCTTTCTGGTCAAGTCTCCACACTAATAAATTACATACTGTAAAGCTATCAATCTCCTCCTGGTCAACTCCATTTCATCGGAATTGATGTTGGGAGACAGCTCTCTCCCACTTAGGTAATGGCCACACCCGACTAACACACTAACAAAATCTGATGTCACATTCTGATCCACCCCTATGTCCCATGAGTAATGTCCCTCTTTCATTTCCACTCATTCTGTTGTCCTGTCCACGCTTTGATGCAGCCCGTACTTTTGCTTTCCCCCACCTATCCTCCCTTCACCGACCTCTCAACCTATCAGACACCCTTACAGAATCTCACACTTTCTGCTTTGACAATTTGTTCTCCTTCCTCAGACACATACATATCCTTCACTTGATCTAATCCCCTTACCTAACCCTACCTTAACCCATTTACTCATCAACTCCTTTACCCACATTTAACCTTTTCAATATTAATCTAGATACTAACTCAGCCGCCCTTCACTACCCTTTACTGTACCTTCCTATAGTACTCCATGACCTTAGATGTCTACTACATTTATTTCGCTTTTAACCATTAACCATTCCATTCAGACCCCTAAAGAACGCACTCCCATCATATTTCTCAGTTATGCATTGTTAATAATGTTTACTATAGTCATCATATGTTTAGCTGGTGAAGAAGTCATGTCCCTGCTCCATAGCTAAGAGGTGAAGTGAACAATGGAACAGCAACACTAACAAGATCACCCCAGCAAAATACAATCCGTTGATTCGGTGGTGGAGCTTGCATGTTGTAAGAATAGGTTGGGCTAGTATAGAAGAAAGACAGTCTTCCTGGTGGGCCCAACCATGCTGTATAAACTAACTCTGAGCTTCCTGACAGAAACTGAACAGGACGTCACTTAAAAGACCTCATGTAATGCACCACCTCATGGCAGACCCAGCGAGTTGCACGATTATCCAGCAATAGCAATCAGGTTATAAGACACTGATTCAAATGCCAGCAATTTAGGCATACTGGATCAAAATGCCGCTCAATTCACTAACTGAGAATGTAGCAAAGTGTATGAAATTGTACCAAAATGAAGCGTTCAAACTGTGTTAATGAACACCAAGCTTCTGATAGGAACTGTGAGTTCTACAGAATGGAGATCTTCATACAGGCTGTAGAAAATATGTTGTACTCCAAATCTAGGAGGACTGTATACAAAGGATACAGCAAAAACTCAGGTATGAGCTTTGCCCCAATACTTCCTAGAACATTGGTACAATCCTAGGCATTGGTACAAAACTTGAAGGCTCCCAAAAACAGGCAGCAAGGTCGGAAGAATCCAACGGAAACTCTAAGGAAGTCCAAATCCTTAAAGGAATTCCTGCAATCCTCTACTTCTGCCTTTGCACCGAAGGAGAAAAGCCATCAAATGTCCCAAGGGAGCAGAACCGGCCACAAAGCCCATATCTCAGAGCCTGAGGTTTAAGCATTGTGTTCTGGGGTTTAAAGGCCAAAAACACTGTGGCCAATTTGGCTGAAAATGCAACCATGACTAAAAAAAGAGGATCTGATGCCGGTGTCTAAGGAAGTGCAGGAGTCAAAGCCACCGACACTGAAAGAACCTGACTCTCACACTTCCTGAAGTTAAACCCAGGCAAAATGGAGCAGAAAAAGTCCCAGAGTCCAAAGACTCCTCCTACAACAAGAGTGAGAGCAAGAAAGATAATCTAGAAACTCATGCCTCTATAGGACTTTTGATAACACCAAGGAGGAATAGCAATAACGGTGCGCTAGGACATTCCCCACCAGCCTCTTCTTCTGAAGACATTCTTAATCCTTGGAGGCTTCAACGGTCAGCTTCACCTATGAAGAGATCAAGTCTGCAAAGGAAGGCTCTTAGAATCTTTGATCCTGGAGAAAAGTAAGGATGTTTTCAATAGCGATTCAGCCACAAATTTCGAAATCCAGAGTGGACCATTCTCCAATATCGATTTATTGCTGTGTTTAATTAATGCAGATTTATGCTGTACATTGTAAGTAATGGAAGACTTGCCTGGAAGTGACCGCTTCCATGTACTCTTGAATATGGTTGACAGTATACCTACCAGGGAGATTAAGAGATGAAAGGCTATTAGAGCAGACTGGAAAATTCTTTGAAAGCAGAGCCTCAATACAAGCTGCAGCAGAGGATTTCCAGGGGGCTGAGGCTGCCCTACAACACCGTGTATCCCAAATATACCTAGCTACAGAAGCAAAAGACTTCATGGAGGTACCATGGTCGACAAGCGAGTGTAATGAGGCTGTCAGAGCAAGGAAAGCAGCATTAAAACAACTGAGATATCGGCCCAGTGAAGCAAACCTCATCCACTTTAAGATGAGAGCCAGGTATGTTTAGAAGGAGGCCAGTGGGACATCATGGAGGCGGTATGTGTCTTCAATCAATTCCGAGACCTTTCTCTCAATAGTATGGAATAAGGTACACAGTATCAACATCAGCTCTCAGGACTAGTGGCACTGTCATCACAGATCATAAACATCTTGCAAATGAATGGGCTAATTCCATGACAGAGATCTCCTCTGTGCATATTACACATTTAAAAGCAGAGATGGAGAGGAAAAGTGATGCAACAAGATTTTCAACTACAAGTAACTAGTCTTTCCAGGGCCTCTACCGAAAAAACTGTCCCAGGAATGACGATGGTAATGTATTTACAGGAGACTATGAATTCTTTTAGGTCTCTATAACCTGATATGCAGAAAGTTGGAAACAAACCATCATCCCCATTCCGAAACCAGGCAAGGACGCTGCCATACTGTAACAGCACAACCCACAACCTGAAGCTCCAAATACTGAGACCTGACTGGCTGGTACAGACACCTCTGGGCTCTATTATTGGACCGCAGACTCCCCACGGCCCCGGTTCGCTTACACAGCCCCCGACAAACAGTAGCAACACAAAGGCTGCCCAGTCCTTCACCGTCAGGGAGCCTTTCTAGCGGCGGGAACTCATACACTCTATAAAGAGATATAGACCATTTCAAGTGGTAGATGACACCCATCTACTACAATACGAGAGAACCACAGACCAATATCCCTAACAAGCAAATTCCAATAAGGATTTAGACAAATGAGATCCACCACAGATGCCTACATGGTGTATAATGGCACATAATCAGGAATTACTCATGAAACGATTTTATTTTGTTATCAAAATCCTGTTTATGTTCAAATGCTTTATATACATTGTGTCACATGAATTATGTGTTGTCTCATACCTAAACTATGTGAAAAGAAACAGAAAGCATTCCTTCCTCTCTCCCAACATCCTCCACTCCATCTCCTCTTGCAGTCTTCTTCATGATCTGCCCCCTCCTCCCTTATTACTATTCTTCATCTACTTCACTGAACACGATTCCTTCTATTGTTTCCACCTCTACAATCCTTTTGAGTGCTCTTTTTGGGCCAGCCAAGTGGGGGATCGAGTTTTTGTGATCCCCCTGCAGTCCTATACTCTGACAATACCCTCCTCTTCCAACAATGTCACCAAAAACAAGTAGGCAAAGTTTCTTTTCGCAGCCGTTTTCATCGTGTCACATCCTAACCCCAAGCTCAGGCATTACCTACCCTGATTGAATTCATTGGCAAACCTATTACCCAGCGTCATCCCTCCCTTAATACTTGTACAGGAACTGTCTCTGTCTCCCCGGCAAGCTGCCCTGTCTATGACAAGGATTTGTCAATCTGTGGAAGCGACTGCTTAGTTGACCATGATGCAGTATTGGTACAATGCTATACTATTCCCCCTAGAGGCCACCGTAAGTCCTCTACAATATTGCCAAGATTACTCTCCATAGACATGACCTCCCATGATGTTTATGTTGGCGGAGAAGCCTGCTCTCTCCGACCATATAACCTCCTGTCATTGTCAGGAATGTTGATGACTTGGCTACCCTGCACAGTCTCTCCATATCCTGCTGCCCTCTGTGATCAGCCAGATCATTATTGTTCAAACTGCTCTGCCAAAACACGCTTTTGTGCCAATTGTGATGATTCCCATAATGTATTTTCTAGGTGCTGCCCTGCCTACATGTTGGAGTCTGAGGTAGTAGTTCTCAGATTCAAACTTGACCTCATTTTATGCGAGGTCACACAGGAGGCACGCCGACGATTTTTTTTCTTCCATTCTGCTTTGCTCATACCGTCCCCCTTCTCCCCAAGATGTTTCTCCGTCTTCTCCAGTGTCTCTTCCTTCGACATCTTCCTGCCACTTCTTCCCCCTCCATCTCCCAGAAGAATCATTTTCCACTCTAAATCCAGACATTTTAGTTGCATACTCTTACATAATTTCAAAATTCAATTTGCCTTAAATTCATGACAAATGACTGATAAGTATTCATGTAATTCCAGGAATCTATGTTTGCAAGGAAAATAGTTCAGATCAAAATGCTAGCTTCTCTGAATTATGTTAAAAAAAAAAAAAAATTAAACCAAAATGTTTGCTGTGTATTTTTACTTTTTTCATACTCAAATAATTGAATGGTCTACAATATTCTTTTAACTGGGCTGGTGGTACATGACCTGAAATAAATCGAGAACCACGGCATTCCAACCCATCTTCTAGTGTCCCTCCCTCTGCTACAGCCAACTCTTCCGTCCCCATCCCCCATAATTAGACTTTCGTTTCTTAGACTTCTATACTCAACACCCTTTCAGAAACTCTTGAGGAGTTTCAAAACTTTCCCATCGTGACCCTCCCCCAAAAAAACATGCTTGTCCCACATTCACCCTCCAGTTTCTCTGCTTTCATTCCCTCTACACTCAAAGTGATTCCCCTACACCCCTTCCCACCACTCCATCCCAACACACCCCATCCACCCCTGCTCCATCCCCTCCCCTTCCTTCCCCGTTATCCTTTCTGGGACTCCCTTTTGCCACAACAATGCGTTCCCCGGATCCTCCCTCTTTTAACATTCCTCCTGATACTTCTCGTCCTCCCGATGATCCCTGGTCTCATTCCTTGGGTTTTTCCCCTTCTACTTCTCCTACACCCCATTTATGCACCCTCTTTCCCCTCACCCTCTTTACCCTTTTAATGCCATTCTATTCCAAAGTGCTGTATGTCAAAAGTATGACTTTTGACGTGTAGCACATTTAGTCATTAACCCCCACCCATTTTACCCTGTCGCTACTATATATGGCACTATTCCTATAGTGCCACAGGACCCATGATATGATAGTAGCTGCTAACTTCCACAGTCGCTCCTCCTGGCCATGACGACGGTAGCTGTGGGATTTGGTTTTGAGTCACTGATGACACCAGTTTCAGGGCCGGGGTGGTCTTGGCTAGGTGAGAACTGCCTAGGACGCGCTGTTGGTGGCACCAGCAATCTTGCCAGTGATTGCAGGCGGTTAGTGCTCCCGTCCTTTGTCTCGTAGGTTGCCTGTAGAAATACTACTTCGTCGTTGCCCAATGGACACCTTCGATATATCTTCGAAACATTGCGCCATGTTAGACTGGAGGTGAAGCCAGGAAACGCGGTCATACATATAAAAGGTCATCGAAAACTAAGGATGCATGAATACCCCATTACACTGACGGCTGCCGCGCCACTGCTAACTGTGCTAAGATGCGGAGTACGGATTCTCGAATAAAACTCCTACAATGGCTGATGCAGGAAAATCTCAGTGCTAATAAAGGTAGACAAACGTATTCTTTCAGTGACCTGAAAAATCTCGGTCATAAGGAGACTAATAGTAAAATTGTTATCCATCCTTACAGCTTGCCACTACTTACTTTACCATGCATTGGTGTTTTACAATGTATATATATATATATATATATATATATATATATATATATATATATATATATATATATATATATATACATATATATACATACATATACATACTCATATATATACATACATATACATGTATATATGTATACGCACACACACACACACACACACACACACACACACACACACACACACACACACACACACACATATATATATATATATATATATATATATATATATATATATATACATATATATCAGTGTATATATACATACATATACATATATACATATACATATATACATATACATATATACATATACATATATACATATACATATGTATATACACATATATACATATATATACATATACATATACATATATATACATATATATGTATATATATGTATTTATATGTATATATATGTATATATATGTATTTATATGTATATATATGTATTTATATGTATATGTATATATATGTATATGTATATATATGTATATGTATATGATAATAAAATAATCGTTTTTTTCATGCAGCCAGAGGCTGATTATATACATAGAAATATAGATAAAGAGACAAACTATATATACATGAACATATTAACAACACACAACAAAGTAAACTAACAATATATAACAATAATATAATCATATTAACACAAGTCAAGCACAAAATCAGGTGAGCTAGGATCTGGACCAGTAACTATGGACTAGTGTTCGTTGATGAGTCGGACTAGAGTGGGTACTGTGCTCCGGTGGTAGCGGTCAGTGCGGGCCCTGATGGGCACCAGTTTGTTGGCAGCGCGTAGGGCCCGGCGAGGCGGCTGCGCGTTGGGGGCAGCAGGTCACGGTGGCGTGCAGTGAGGTTGTGTAGTGAGCCAAGGCGCTGTCATAGCTGGTATAGACAGGGCCGAGAATGATCTTGGCTGCCCTTTTCTGCACCCTCTCAAGTAGTAGCAGCTGGGTGGCGGTGAGGGAGGGGGACCAGGCGGGGGAGGCGTAGGTCAATTTAGGCAGGATGAATAGCATGTAGATATTCTGAAGCTCCGGGAGTGGAACACCAAAGGACTTGAGACAACGCAGCATGTGAAGCCTGTACGAGGCAGACCTCACGATGTCTCTGACGTGCTGCGTCCAGGAGAGCTTATTGTCGATGGTGACGCCGAGCAGCTTGGTGGAACGGACTACGTCGAGCGGATGGTTGTCCAGCGTGAGGATGGGGAGGGGGCGGGTTGGGGAGAGTCGAATGCATCACGACCGACTTCTGGCGTTGATGGTGACGTGATTTGCGGTGGTCCAGGAGAGGAGGTTGTCGAGGGTGCGCTGGATGGCGGAGTGGTCAGGGCAGGAACTGTCAATGGCGGCGGCGATAGTCGAGTCGTCTACGTATTTCCAACGATGCTCGGTATCAAGGAGAGCGTCGTTAATCATGACTAGGAGGCACAGGGGGCCCATTCTGGTACCCTGGGGGACTCCGCACGTGAGTGGCAGAAAGCTGGAAATTTGACCCTGCACGCGCACGGCCTGTTGCCTGTTGGAGAGAAAGTCTGCCAGCCAGGGGATGAGGCACTCCCTGATGCCCGTGGAAGCTGCTGCTTTTGAGATGACCGTAGTGTGGTCCACCAGGTCGAAAGCTTTCTTGAAGTCTATGAAGATGCTGGTGACGGAGGATTTGCGCTTGTCGAGGTGGGCGTGGACGAAGTCGAGGAAGCTGACGAGGCAGTGTGTGGTGGAAGAGTAGCGCATGTTGCCGAACTGCCGAGTGTCAACGCTGGGCGCGAGGTCATGGTAAGCCCAGTTGGCGACAAAGCTTTCACACAGCAGGCTGGGCAACGGAGTTATGGCGATGGGTCGTAGTTCGGTGACAAATGCGGTCTTCCATTGTGATGGGCGCTTAGACTGTTGCAATGAGGCGTTTATTATGGAAGTAAGAGGAGTGGCAAGTTCCATTGCGAACTCCTTGATGAGGGGCATTGGCAGGTCAAAGGGGGTAGTGGCTCTCTTGACGCGGATTTTTCCCAGCTTCTGAAGCACCTGGGACTGGTATATATATATGTATATACATATATATATGTATATATATATATATATATATGTACATATATGTGTATATATATGTATATATATGCACATATATATGTATATATTATATATATTATATATATGTATATGTATTATATATGTGTATATGAATATTTATATATATATACATATATATATGTATATTTATATATATATATATATATATATACATATACATATATAGCCGTGACTCTTGACACCGGCATGAAGGCAGAAGCGTGAAGGGGGCCGGGGAATGCCCGCCTCTCCGACGTCACCTCGCTTACGTTACATTCTCAGAACAAAGATATAAAATTTCAAAATACTAATATATTATTAATTAGTACCACCCATTAATATACATTTTTTCACTACCCAAACTCTTTCGTTTATATAATTGTATAAAATACAAATTAACCAACTGTCTAAGAAGTACTTTGTTTCTCGGCCCAGCCTTACGCGTAGTTGCGTATAGTTCCCTTGTTTCAGTCCTTTCGTTTTATTTCAAAGTTTATCATCCCTGAATAGTTAACTAAAATAAAACGTTAATCCCTAATTTAGCTCATATACTCACCCTCTCTACTATTATATCTCTTTACCCCTTTAAATGCCATACTGTCCCAAACTGGTATAGCACTATGGAAAGGTGCATTAGTGAAACGGGTAAAAAACGTGGTTTGTTGATGATTAAATGCTCTACACGTCAAAAGTCGTACAGCAGTTAGGACAGTATGGCGTTGAAAGGGGTAAAGATAGACAAACGTCCATAGGGATGATAGGGATTGGCAAACGGAGAAAGAGGAATTTAAGGGCTATTAGATCTCGGTTTCAGGAAAAAATAGTCATGAGGGATAGAATCCAAAGAGGATTGTTATGACAAAGAGGGGGGGGGGGTGAGGCCGATGTAGCAAGAGGGCATGGAATGTGTTGGGAAGGAGTGGGAGAAATGGGTGTATGAGGTGTATGAGTAGGAGGGAGGTGGATGTCAGCAGTTTCTTTGAGTGTAGAGGGAATAGGAGCAGAAAAATTGGAGATGGATGAGGTGTAGGCATATTATCTTTGGTCATGATTAGATAGTCTTGAATGTCTTCAAGAGATTCTGAAAAGGAGTTGGTTGGGGAGATCTGAGAAACAAAGGTTTTCTTAAGAGGTGGAGAAGTAGAGCCAGGCCTTTGAGGGGTAGATGTAAAATGCATTATCGGAGACACCACAATTGGCAGAAGTCTGTGACCAATGAACCTCGCTATCACCCCATGAGAGATGGAAAGGAGGCAGGCGAGGGCCTCACTTGCATCATAGTGGGACTAGATCCCACTATAATAACCCCAAGCAGAAAAAAATCTACACACAATTATGCTCCAACCCTTTAGTTTATTTATTTATATATATATATATATATATATATATATATATATATATATATATATATATATATATATTTTTTTTTTTTTTTTTTTTTTTTTTTTTTTTTTTTTTTTTTTTTTTTTTTTTTTTTTTGCGTTCATCTGATCTGTTATGCACTCATGTTATATGCTTTTGCCTTACCACCTGCCATTCATCTCACATCACGACATACTCCATATAATCACCTCACACCCCATGCACATTCTCAGGTGCTCGCACGTCGCGCCCCCTCTTCTCACAATCATTCACTCATCTCACCCAGCAAGACATCCATTTGTTTTTCGTCGTACACTCATTTCACACGGCCTTATGTTCCGTTATTTTTTATCCTGTTTTATGGTAACCCCATTTTTTTGCCTAACCCCCCCCCAAAAAAAAAAAAAATCGCTCTCAGGCCCTGGGAGCTGGAGGGAAGGTAAACGAGGGTCTAACCTACAACAAGCTGTCATAGCGGGATTTGTTCCCACGATGGTAATCCCTAGAAGGCGAAAAAAATCACCATGTTCTATTTGATCTTTTTGCATAACTTTCTCACCATGTTCTTTTACTTTGTTCTGTGCCCCAACCCAACTCATACGAGATGGAAAAGAGACAGGCGAGAGTCCAATCTGCAATAGGATACCATAGCAGGACAAACTCCAGCTATGATAACACCTATCAGATGAAAAAAAAGTGTCTCCTATTGGTTCTATAGCACATTACATAAATAAAAAAGTACTCTCTCCAACACTCCTCATTGACATGATAAACCCAAAACTCACCAAACAAGGGGTTTCACCCCTTTCTTTACTACTCTGCTATTTCTATTTGAAGATAGCCAGCTACCCTTAGTTCCTCTTCTCCTTCTTAAACTAAAGAATCCTCCTACTTTATTGCATGACCAATCCTTGATGTAGACCAGGCAGTTTTCCGGGGAGCTGGAGACGTTCTGGTGTAAGTATTGAGGATGGGATGAGGCTGGGGTGCTAGTTAAGTCAGTTAGGGTTGATATTGCTATAGTTTGGGATTCGGATATAGCTGTGACTAGGCGGGAATCTATCTGTATACAGGTAGACTCACTCCATCCTAGTTGGCAACTTCCGAGCAAAGCCCCACCTCATCACCTTTATTCATTGCAAATATCATTATTATTATATATATTTTTTACCATTGTTATTAATTGAACCATTTTGAAAGAAATTGCATTGAAATGTCGTTTACCATAAAATATCGCACACATTGTTGGGGTCAAATAGGGGGCAGTGTTAATGATGTCACCACATTCAACCACCAGATATATCTAAATAAATAATTGTAAAATTCACTCGAAATTGTTATACTTTCTAAAAGTAAAACAAAAATTCCTCTTTTATTAATGATAAAGAGTTTCTTACCATTAACAGCTGTCAGAATACTCTTGGGGAAAAAGAATATTTCCTTTTTGGATTCGATAGGCTAATCTGGTGGGGCTATCTGGTTATAAGTACAGTCAGAAAAAAAAACTATTGTTACCCTTTGCACCAACTAGTATAAAAAATCGACGAAGTGTTGTGAAATAGCGAGGCAAACCAGTTTGCACATTCTACGAATATGTGGTTTGTGATACAGTAACATTATTATGTATGTGCTGGAGTCATTCAAAATGGTGAAACACAAATTTGATTATCTGTATGCGATATATAAAAAGTAATAGAAAAGTATTGAGTGGCAACACATGCGCAGTCCAAAAAAAAAAAAAAAAGACACGGGAGAGTAAAGAGCAGCTCATTTAAATAGGCGACTTGAAAGTCCAATTTGGCGGTAAAGGGTTAAAAGAACCAAGAGAAGGTGCTGACACAGGATGCACTTTCGGTTCTATTTTCCAGTTGTGCAGAGGTAAGGAAGAGATGGATATACGTTGAAGTTCAAGAGAACAGTGTTGTATAAAGACTAGCTTATAGTTTATTTCTAAAAAAAAAAGTCTACAATATTTACGCCTACTTTGGACTTGAGCAAAAATAAGGGCTTTATGAAAGTGTAAATCTTTCTTAGTCTCCATTTTCTATGACTCCGCTTATCCCTCCTGGGAAATGAGTGGCAGGTCCAATTCAGTTTATGGATAGGAAACATTCTGAAGCATTTGCTTTTACACATTGCCTATCTTTGATTTTTTTTATGGAAAAATAGTAAAATGAGCAATCATGTCTTCCAGTGTTATTTTCCATGTTTATTTCTGTATAATGAAGTTCAACTGTATGAATTTCTTAATAATGATATAAATTTGTGCTTTAGTATTAGAGTGTGTTGATTAAAAGGAAAATAATATAAGTTTATAATTTCAATAATTTGCATTCCCTCCCCCTGCCGCTAAAACAGCCTCCAAACATCGTGGCATCGTGCAACAACTTCTATCGCCATTTTTGCCCTTCATCGCTGCACAGCCGTTGTCAAGCATGCAATGCATTTTCGATGGCACCATATAGGCTGCGGGTACTTTCCCTAGGCCTGTGTCTACCCATAGCTGCCCAAGCATGTTCTATGGGGATTAAAATCTGGTGATTTAAGCGGATGTGGCAACACAACAATCTCGGGGTGAAGTATTTACCAATACATTTGAAGGATTTATATCTCCATTTGAAGCATTACAAACCCGATTTATGTAAACCACGAACACCAGAGGCCATGCAGTACTGCATTTGGCTTTACGTTATACCATTGTGTACCGATAACAGTTTAATAATTTTGATTTATTAAACGTATTTGATATGATAATAAATATGTTTTGTTATTCGCCATACAAGTCATAATGAGAGTAGAATAATGTGAAACACCTTTAGATAAAACACATTTAAAAACATAAACACATAGACAAAACAAAGCATGGTCATCGAAATGCATGCTTCAAACTGGTTCATTAGTCTTGGTCCTCGAATATTGCAATACGATCGCCTTTTGGCAACATTAACCATGGGAGAGGCTAACAAGATGCCCCATCCCTACATAGAAAGAAGCGCTCAGCTCCTCATTCGAACACAAGTAAAGGTAACAATATTATTTTATGACGGTGGAAGGAAACTTTGCCTACTTGTTTTTTGGAGGAATTGCTGGAAGAGGAGAGTGTTGTCAGAGTAAGTGGCTGTAGAGATCACGAAAATAAACAAAGTATTCAAAAGGTTTGTAGAGGTGGACAGTAGCAGAAGGATGGAGACGTGTGGAACAAGGAGTAGTGTTGAGAGAAATAGTACTGTGGAAATTGACAATAAGGATGCAGACTAGTAATAAGGGAGGAAGGGGTTGTAGATGAAGAAAGCTGTGGAGATGGAGGAGATGAAGTAGAAGATGCAGGGAGAGGAGGAAAGTTTTCTGGAGGTGTAGTGACCTGGGTGGATGTTATGAATTGGACTGAGTTGATAAAGGGGCAAGCCTCAGTGCCCCTAAAGAGAACACAAACTCTTAATTACTGGCCATTGCAAGCATAGAGAATGTTGGAAATGGACACCTCTCAGGGGAACCCTGAAGGCTAACAGGAAGGCTCTCCCTGCGGTGAATCGGTCCTTAATTGGACGATTCAGAGAGAGGGGATGATCGGTTCCGGCAAGGGTGGCGGACGGGGCGCAGCGGGTGGAGCCGAGCAACGCCAAGAGAGTCACCATGATCCCTCGATCGTGTGGCTTTTGCATGGGCATATTAAAGAGATGCACCGCGCCCGGTCCCATGCAATCTCGGCCTCGGCTCTTCCGCGTTACCGGACGGTAACGCGCCCCCCATTGTTTGATGCCACGATGCTATGTGCTTGCATGTAGCTTCGTGCCCTCCTAGCCTACTCTTTCCTATGCGAATTTTCGGCATTAGGATGACTCTGTGCACACCTTCTGGTGAACTGGACCCCATCTTCGGGCGCGTGCTCGGACGTGGGCAGACCTTTACCTCCCGCAGGGGAGGGTGTGTCTGGGGGGCCTTAGAAGGCCTGCCTTACGGTGTGCATAGAGTTGCCATTCTTTTGTTAGGGACTGGTCTGGCAGACCATCTGATGACTGCCACGCTTTTTCTTTCGAATAGGGCGATAGGCAGGTAGAGCCCCCTTGTCAGGCCTTCAGCCAGGTTCTGTCTAATAGCAGCTGCTAGACAGAACTTCAAGTTCCCGTGATAGGAAGTACCTGGATAAAAGTTAGTCTTTCTCCCTCACTGTGATGAAATAGTCTGTGGTTGACTATTTCAGAGGGATGAAGGAACTTACTGGAACAGGTACAGGTCCCCTCTACTCTCACTGAGGTGAAACTTTGGGTGTTTCAGAGAGAAAGGGATTCACGTTAATCACCCTGCCAAAAGAACTGCCTGGAAAAAAGTCAGCTCCTCTCCCTCACTGTGATGGAAACAGTCTGTGGTTGGCTGTTTCCAGAGGGACGAAGGAGCTTACTGGAACAGGTACAGGACCCCCATTCTCTCACTGAGGTGAAACATCCTTTGGATGTTTCAGAGAGAAGAGGGATCCACCTCAAAAACCGTCCTGCCATAGGAACCTCCTGGAAAAATGTTAATTTCTCTCCCTCACTGTGGTGAAACAGTCTGTGG
>NC_051389.1:36617197-36624697 GCF_015228065.2 Penaeus monodon
GCAATAAGGTTGAAGAGTTGTAATAATGGTACAGGTGTGATGGAGGATATTGGGAGTGAGGAAGGGGTCTCTCAAAGCTTGAGCTGTAACCTGGGTAGATGATTCGGGTTGGGTCAAGTTGACTGCACATGTTGAGGAGGGGGTGTAGTAGCAGTGGTCGGAGCCATGATCAAAGGAGAGTCGGGGGCGGTAAACTAGAGGAGTTCGGTGCAGAGAGGCTAGCCTCAAAACCCCTATTAGGGGTACAAAATTTTCATTACTGACCATGGTAAGCCTGGAATATGTGGGGAAGATAAAAGGTCCATGCTCAGGCCTCAGGCCCATGGCAACCAGTTGAGAACCACCTCTAATGGTACACATGCAGGGATACTTTGAACCTGCTATCTAAATTTGGTAGCAACTGTAAGAAATTGTAGATGAGGGTGGTGCAGACAACGGTTATTATGTTTCCTTTATTTCTCTTTTTTTCAAACAAGAAGAAATTTGTTGTCTTTTAAAAAATATATATTTCTGAAATCTTGGAAGAGGTATTTTTTATTAAATTAAATTAGTTGTGGGGCTATGACAACCAGGTTATAATAATCTCTTTGGAAAAAAAAGACATGGAGGGTTAGTGCAAGCCTCCAGAAGTATTTAAGGAAGCAACATACTAGTTATATTCATGATAGGTGCACTAAGCAAATCATATCTCTTTATAAATAATATTCTTATCAATGGTTAAAAGTAAAATATATGTGCTGGACATCTGCCATGTAGCATTATAGGAAGGTATAGTAAAGGGTAGTGAAGGGAGGTTGAGTCAGTAGTTAGTTGCTATGATGAGTGAATGGGTTAAGATAGGATTAGATAAAAGGGACTAGATCAAATGAAAGAGATGTACACGTCTGAGGAAGGAGAACAGGTTGTCAAAGCAGAAAGTGCGGGATTCCGTAAGGATGTTTGATAAGTTGGAAGTCGGTGAAGGAAGGATAGGTGGGGGAAAGCAGAGGTACGGGCCGCAGCAAAACATGGGCAGCACAACAGAATGTGTGGAGCTGAAGCAGGAACATTTCATAGAAAACATAGGGGTGGATCAGAATGTGACATCACATTAGACGGGTGTGGCCAATGTCTGTTCTGAAGAAATGGAGCTGACCAGGAAGAGATTGATAGTTTTACTGTATACAGTGCGAAGACTTGACCAGAAAGATTATCATCGGGTATAAAGGAAAGTCTTAAAGTGGGGGTAATAATCCGTGGCTAATATATTCTTATTGAGACTATTCTATTCTATAATCAATATCAGTATTGCTATTGTTATATTCATTAGTTATCATCACAAACACATCATGTGGAAACGGAATTATTATTAATTATTTAAAAAATTCTGCCACATCAATATCTAAGGTTATTAGCAGTGTATTCAATGGTTTATGCTTTTTAACAAAGAAATGTGCAATACATCAAAGGTCATAGAGCACTGTGGTAAAGTATTGTGGTGAAAGGGTTTAAAGGTGTTCTTTATCAGAACAGAATGCCTTAGGTTTCAACGGTTATAGTGCTATAACAATATATGATTAAGAAAGCGGTAGAAAGAGGGAGGTAAATGTTATAGGATAGTGAAAAGGTGGGGGACTCCGTGAGGATGTCCGACACGTTGCGGGATCGTAGAAATGAAGTCATATAAGGGAAAGTGAGGATATGGGTTTCAGTAAAGCAAGAGCAGTATAGTAGGATACGTGGAAGTGAAAGAGGAACATTGCCAGCGACTGAGTGGGGCTTAGGAGCAAAACCCCCAAATATAGCATTATGAAAAAGTATGGTGGCAAAATGGGGAAAAATGAGTTAACAGTTATGATAAGTGGGCAGAAGAAGGAGATAAAGAAGAGAAGGAAAAGAAACAATGGAGAAGAAAAGACCATGCAAAATTTGTTGAGGCGAGGACTGAGATCCAAGGCAGGGGTGATCCCCTACATTGGGCCTCACGGCCGTATTATTACACGTCTCTGCAGGGCGGGCTATACCCAGAACCAACTCTATCCCCCCCCTCTGTATTATTAAAGTTCTGCGGGTGTCTCTCGCTCTGCATGTAACACATGCCCCCACCCCCTCCCGCACCAAGCCGTGCAAAATAACAACTTAGAATATACTCATTTGAGCGCAAGGAATATATAAAAAATATTCTTTAATTCTAATTATTCTTAATTATTTTACTATATGACGTAATGAAAATATATAGTTATTTTTTAAAAACTAATGGTGCACCATTACAGGAGGTCTGTACTGCCTGAACGCTTCCCCATAGATTTTGCAGTAATTACCATATATTAATGACTCGCATACCCATATATATATATATATATATATATATATATATATATATATATATATGTGTGTGTGTGTGTGTGTGTGTGTGTGTGTGTGTGTGTGTGTGTGTGTGTGTGTGTGTGTATGTGTGTGCGTGTGTGTTTGTGTGTATGTGCATTTCCATATATGAGCGTATACAGAGTCGTAAAAAGTCGTGTCTTTTCTGACTTCACAATATGATACGACGACGAAAATAGTTGGAGAAAATGTGAGCTCGACCTAATTCTAGTATCCCTGACAGGGGCATTGTTTGGGAGAGTGGGTGGGCAGTTGTCCCCCAAAAGGGCCACAACCTCAATGAGATTGAGATCTGGCATCTGGCACAGCGTAATCTTGGGGTCTTGCCGAAATCATGCCTTCAGGACACTGTTCGTGTGGATAGGGCCCTCACCAACGGTAGAAACATTTTGTTCAGGATTTCCACATACGAAACTCCCCAACACTGTTGTTGCATCCCCTCAAACTGCCCAGCAATTTCTGAAGGTCTGTGTGCTGTTACCAACAGAACAAGAGGGTTTTGTATCTCTTGTAGTAGTTATTGACTATTAAAAAATAATAATAATAATGAAAATAAAATAACTATGAAGTAATTGACTCACAGTAAGGGGACGTGGTAACTACCGGTCACGTCCCTTTCTCAAGGCTAGTTAGATGTATCCACTATCAAATGTTTTTCATTAGCTCATGATATCCATGCACTGCAACGCAAGTTCGTCTCTCATATAGCACACTGATTTATAGTTTTGAATGACATTTACTTGATCATCTTCCTCCGTTGTGCATCAAGGGTGCACAGTTCTGGCAGTTCTGTCTCTGGTGGATGCAGTCACTTGGTGTAAGCTGGATCCACAGAGACATGGTTAGCTTTGAAATAGCTAATCTTGATATTTCATCTCTGAATAGTTCAGAGTAAAGCGTAATTATGGTGATACAAATAGTCTATGAGGTATCCATTGCTAATATTGGCATGGTATGAGGCCCTAGCCATTCAACTCCAGAACACTATTCGAACACACTATGAAGCTTCATCTGTTCCGAACTTTGAAAACAAGTACCAACATTTCTGAATCAACTGCTAGTGATCATTTCGGTTTCACCTACTTCTGAGTACAGACAAGGTCTATAAGTAAGGTCTCGTCACTGAGCTCATCAATCCTGCCACTGGAACCACCTCTAAGAGGTCGAGGACCAGAGCTCCCTCTCTGAGGTGAAGTAGCCTTTAGGTGGCTGACTCCCTGGAGATGGATGAACAAAGGGTTCCAAACAATGATGCCTATCTTGTAGGTGAAATGGCATCCCCTTTGGTCTCTCCCCAGGGATTCTCACCTACCCACATGTCTGCCATGTGTGGCACCCTTGTGCGCTGTGGAGACTTGTCCTGGAGGTTGAGTGATGCCATGTATGAGTATGCCTAATGAGTATGAGTACGGCTAACAACACGCCTCTTGGGTCCCTTATTCCATCAAGATGGGTGGCCTGACCCTTGCCTGGTCAGGTCAATCAGCTGGTCTCCTTCGAGAGGCTAGGATCAAGCAGTCATGGCGCCGTTGGCACTCACACAGGTCCTGTGAGTGCCATTACAATGGCTATTGGCTCTCACCACCCCTGTAGATGTTGGACATTAGTTCGAACATATAGCTTCCCCTTGTTGCACTCTGTGGTGGGTGGGGGTGTGAGAGCATGAAGCAATTGCTTATGTACATGGCATACACACCTCAAAAACCCCCATAAGAAGAGATAATTTTTGACAAAACATGCAAAACCCGGACCATGGTAATCACTCTGAAGCCATACATGGCTTCTAGTGGCAAGAGATTTTTAAAATGCAAAGCACAGGCTGACTCTGTCGGACCTGCTGCTAAAATAGACACACAGAGAACCCATCAGCCAAAAACATGTCTGTCCATGAAATTGTCCAGCAGATGGGCTCTCGTGCTGGCCTCTCCGGCCGGCACCCAAATTGGGGAAACTTATGACTGCCCCTCAGACATTCTCCCTGATCGAGATGGGAGCACAAGCTGAACCAGCCGACCAGATCCCAGAATACAAGCTGAAAGGGCGGTCTGAAACGACCTAAGCCAGAGACAGATTCTGAGGGAGAGTCTGGACCCCCTAGGTGCTTCCCACAGTTTAAGGTTCCCTTTAAACCTGAAGGCTTCGGCAATGCCTACCAGCTAGTGAGAGCACTGGAGATGCAGAGAAAAATCTGGTTGTTAATCCAGGAGACCAGGTCATGATCATTGTCTGTAAAGATCAAGTTACCTTGAATTTCCTGCTGGAAACGAAGGAGCGTAAAGAGGGGAGTAAAGTGTGTCTCTCACCACTGAATCCCGACGATAGGAGAGTCAAGATGGTGCTACTTGACTTCTCAGTTTCGTATGATGTGGATCTAATCACGTCACACTCTCAGGTCGTGAAGACTTCCCGAATGTCAAAAGGGAAGACCCCAACCAGGCAAGTCCTGGTGACTCTGAAAGGAGCCCCATTCACTACCCTTGATCTGGGCCCCACCCTCACCCCAGACGAAGATCCCTCAATCAGCGAGGACTTCAGAATGGAATTGTCAGGCTCAGATGTAACTAACACCAAGTGACATCATGACTCACAATCTATGCATACTATAGAGGAACATCAATGGCTTCAATACAAGAAATGCGATCCTCTATGCAATAGTGCAATCAAGGAACATTGACACTGTCATGCTCCAGGAGACAGTAAGATTGTTCGCTTCTCATGGTATTATGAGGGGGAGGGGGGGGGCTCAAGCTGTACAATGTGTACAGCAGGCCAAGCTGTAGGAGCTTAGACATCAGCTAGGTCTGTGCTACTGCAGCACAAGACCGAGTGATCATAGGGGGAGACTTCAATGCACACCACCTAATCCTGGCTCCCTTCAGGGCACCGGATGTGGCAGGCTATCACATAGCCAATGTGCTTGAGACATTCCCCAAGATCACTCTTCTCAATAGCCAGGAGCCAGCGCATGTCAGAGGAGATGTCCTAGACCTCATCCTGGCCACTGCGGCCACTGTGGAGAGAATCAAATAGTCAATCGACGAGTCTGTCACAAGTGACCACTATGGCACTGCTGCTACCCTCATGGATGCTGGCCCAGCCCAAATGCCACAACCAAATCCAAGATGGAAAATAGACAAGGCCAACTGGCAAGCCTTTCAGAATGCCTAGACTCATTGTCTTAGGCGCAGTGAACCCCCACAGAGTGAAAATGTGGAAATGATTGAAGCCAGACTTACCAATGCCATAAATCAAGCAGCCTCACAGACCATACCTAAAACTTGGCCTTGGTTCCAGGAGTTACAAAGATGCCTGGTACTTTAATGACGAGATTAAGGAAGTCAACCACAGAGTGAACATGTGCAGAAAACAATTCTGAAGGCAAAGAACCCCTGACAACCTAGCCCTCCTAAGGGAAGTTGTCAGGGATGCCAAGGAAACTGCCAAAAGAGTCAGGCAGGAAAAGTGGCTGGAATGGTGTGAGTCCTTTGACTACCAAATCCCCCTTACACAGCTGTAGCAATGGGTCAGGCGAGCTACCAGCTGCTCAGCCCCGAGGTGCACACACCACGACCCTCAAGCAGAAGCAAACAGACAGGTGCAGGAGTTCTCTGCAAGATCAAGCAGCAACAGTCTACCAACTGAACTGAGGGCAAACCAAGAATACCTATAACCACGCAGACTTGCTCATATCAGAGAAAGGGCAGCTGAACCCGATAACACAGATGTTATCTTTTCTCTGAGGTAACTAAGAAAAACCTATAAAAACAGTTCTTGCTCAGCCTCAGGTTTTGATGGGATCTTGTACCCCATCATTTCCCATCTAAGACTAGCAGGTGAGCTTGCATTCCTTCAACTCATCAACAAGTCCTGGGAAGCTTCCACTCTGAGCTGGAAGAGGGCCATCATAGTTCCCATCCCAAAACCAAAGGAGACCGGTGAAATGCCGCCCCATCTCTCTCATCAGCTGTCTGGGCAAGATGGCAAAGAGGATAGTACTAAACCGACTCCAATGGAAAATGGGACCCCCACATGAACACCTCCATGGGTTCACAAGGAGCATGAGCACAGCACACTGTCACTTCTGTGGTAGTATTCCTAGACCTGGAGAAGGCTTTTGAATTAGCTATTAAGTCCTTTTGCTATTCAGGAGACCCTGATCCAGAAGGGAATCAGAGGAAAGCTCTTGGCTTGGATAGGTGACTATTTTAGGAACAGAACAGCCAAGGTCATATTCCAAGGTCACATATCACACCACATACCACTAGAAAGTGGAATGCCAGAGCAACAATCCCCTGCTATGCAATAGCCAATGCTACAGGATCTCTACAGCCAAATCCAAAGCCATGGCTCTGAGACACATTGTTCAAGGCACAAGTCTGAGGATCCAGGGAATGGACTTAGAGTGGGTTCAGATCTCCCAATACCTTGGGGTAAGGATTGACTGGACCCTCTCCTTTCAAAAGGAGGTCCAAAACCTGGTTGACCGAATCAAAGCAGGACTGTCATGAAAGCAATGACTGGAAGACACATAGGAGCTAGACAGAGTACTAAGATCATTCTATGTACATGCTGTACGTCCCATTGTGGACTATGCTTCTCTCTCCCTGATTAAGAGAAAAATTGGCGACAGTTCAAAATGAAACTGCCAAGATCATTCTGGCAAACTTTCTCCCCCTGGACTCACGAATTAATCTAATGGCAATACAGTTCCTTTCAGAGGTCACTCAGGCACCCAGAAACACAAGCACGAGACAAAAAATACTCAGACAACTAGAACAAGACCACAAGCTCTTTGCAAACAACTCCAGGCTGTCAACACACAGCCAGGGTGTTGGTACACGATCAGCTCAAAGACCAACTACTTGACAAGGGCATGGACTCCCTCCCCCCCTGACTTTATTGAGGCCCGTCGAGTTCTCTGTTATGAGCTTGTCAAGGAGAAAGAATCAGTACCCCATGCCTATTCTAACGGCAAAAGCCAAGAGGGCCATTGCAGCTATCACTCCTCCGGGTAGTAGAACCTACTACACAGACGGATCAGTTGATCCCTTAAGCCACACTGCAGGCGCCGGCTTTGTAGCAAGAGATGCCACGAAATCCATGAGGGTAACAAACAACGCCTCCTCGCTACTGACA
>NC_051389.1:36627197-36675020 GCF_015228065.2 Penaeus monodon
ATATGATATATAATGTATGTGTAATATATATCTATGTAATGTATATATATTTATATTATACATGTTCATATGTATGTTTATATATATATATTCATATATAGATTTATATACATTATATAATATATATACATTCATATATATACATACACACACACACCACACACACAATATTATATATATAATCTATATATAATATTATATATATATATATTATATATCATATATATCCACTACGTATATTATACATATATTATCGCTATAATATACATATATATACATAGTATATACAGTATATACATATATATATAATACAGGATATATACAGATATGTACACACCACCACCACACACCACCGCACACGCACACCGCCCTTTTACGCACACGCACACGCACTCACGCACACGCGCACACGCACACAAACACACACACACACAACACACACACAACACACACACATATATAAATATATATATATATATTAATATATATATATATATATACATAATATACATATGATGTATACAGTATAATTCATATATATATATATATGCACCTATATACATCACATATAACGTTATATATATGCAACTATACATTACATAACGTATATCATATGCCTATGTATATGCTATATATATACATACATTATTATTATTGTAGTATATATATTATGTTATATAATATATATAGTAGTATATAATATATATGTATAATATATATGCTAATATATATATATATATTGTTTAATATATATATATTATATATATATTATATAATATATAATATTATTATTGACCCTATATATATATATATATATATATATAATCATATGTGTATATATAGGACAGATATAATATTGATAATAATATAACATGCCTAACATACAATAAATACGTAGTGCCTAGTGACCAAAATATTGCATCCACCCACATAACATACATGGGGTATTGCGCGGCGCACCAAACAGGTTATAGCGAGCGAAAACGAGAGAGAGGAGAGAGATCTTTGCGGGGTCTTACATTTCCATTCAAAAAGACTGATAATTAGCGTCGAACCCCAGGCTTTATACCCAGTTGACTTCTATGGGTAAGAATTAAAGGACTGAATTTTGAGTAGCCCAGTTATTATTATTGAGATTTGCGCGGATCTAGCTTCGGCCGGACCTTCCATATATATGGCCAGGCCTGTGTCAGCTATATAATGGCTGTCTCATTTTTTTCTCTGACACTCGATTGCTTACCGTGGGGTGGGATTGCCAGCAGGCGCTCCTGTCGCCATGATCTAAGCATGTGCAATTTAATCTCTTTACCAGCCCGGCGGCTATTGTGAGCGGACCTTGTCTCAGAATTGTGTGTGCTCACACTCTATAAGTAATGTAACAGGGTGGTGTTCGGCTCACCCACAGTGCATGCACACTGTCTGCATAGTCAATTGTCTCTATGATCTGTGCCCATGCGCATTGGTAAAACCTAGTCTGATTCTGTGAAGAATGGGAATTCGGTTATTCCAATAATTGACTGCTTCAGAGAGTTGGCCAGTAGCTTAGCCTGTGGCGCCTTTCGTCTGAGTAACCATCAGGTTGAGGGGGAGGATTTCTTTTGCCTCTCGTGAAGCTAAAGGAGAGAAGGCAAGAGTTTATGGCAATGAACCTGTGCCCTTAAGACAGTCCATACTCCACTGGAATCTGTATGTATGACCACATGTTTTTCTATGAGGGATGCGTGGGCTAGGGCTCCCATGATCACAACTGCCTCTGTCAGTAGCGAGGAGGCGTTGTTTGTTACCCTCATGGAGATTTCGTGGCACTCTCTTGCTACAAAGCCGGCGCCTGCAGGTGGCTTAAGGGATCAACTTGATCCGTCTGTGTAGTAGGTTCTACTTACCCGGAGGAGTGATAGCTGCAATGCGCCCTCTTGGCTTTGCCGTTTAGAATAGCATGGGGTATGATTCTTTCTCCTTGACAAGCTCATAACAGAGAGAATCTCGACGGGCCTTCAATAAAGTCAGGGGGGGAGGGAGTCCAGCCCTTGTCAATTAGAGTAGTAGGTCTTTGAGCTGATCGCTGTACCAAAACCCTGGCTGTGTGTTGGACCACAGGGCCTGGAGTTGTTTGCAAAGAGGCTTGTTGGCTTGTTCTAGTTGTTGTCTGAGCTATTTTTTGTCTCGTGCTTGTGTTTCTGGGGTGCCTGAGTGACCTCTGAAAGGAACTGGTATTGCCATAAGATTAATTCGTGAGTTCCAGGGGGGGAAAGGAAAGAGGGGGTTTTGCCAGAATGATCTTGGCCAAGTTTCATTTTGAACTGTCGCCAATTTTTCTCTTAATCAGGGAGAGAGTGAAGCATAGTCCACAATGGGCGTTACAGCATGTAACATAGAATGATCTTAGTACTCTGTCTAGCTCCTATGTGTCTACCAGTCATTGCTTCATGAACAGTCTTGCTTTGATCCCCCCCGGTCAACAGTTTGGCCCCCTTTTGAAAGGAGAGGGTCCAGTCAAATCCTACCCCAAGGTATTGGGAGATCTGAACCCACTCTAAGTCCTTCCCTGGATCCTCCAGATTGGGCTTGAAACAATGTTCTCAGAGCCATGGCTTTGGATTTGGCCTGTAGAGAACCTGTAGCATTGGCTATTGCATCAGCAGGGGATAGTTGCTCTGGCTTCCACTTTCTAGTGGTATGTGGGTAGGGATATGTGACATTGGAATAGACCTTGGCTGTTCTGTTCCTAAAATAGGCACCTCTATCCAAGCCAAGAGCTTTCCTCGATTCCTTCTGGATCAGTGGTACCGAATAGCCAAAAGGACTTAATATGCTAATTCAAAACCTTCTCCAGGTCTAGGAAAACTACCACAGAAGTGACAGTGGCTGTGCGCATGCTCCTTGTGAACCCATGGAGGTGTTCATGTGGGGGTCCCATTTTCCATTGGAGTCGGTTTAGTATTATCCTCTTTGCCATCTTGCCCAGACAGCTGATGAGAGAGTATGGGGCGGCATTCACCGGTCTCTTTGGTTTTGGGATGGGAACTACTGTGGCCCTCTTCCAGCTTCAGAGTGGAAGCTTCCCTAGGACTTGCTGATGAGTTGAAGGAATGCCAAGCTCACTGCTAGTCTTAGATGGGAAATGATGGGGTACAAGACCCATCAAAACCTGAGGTCTGAGCAAGAAACTGTTTTTTTATAGGTTTTTCTAGTTACCTCAGAGAAAAGACTAACATCTTTGTTATCGGGTTCAGCGGCCTTTCTCTGATTTATGAGCACAGTCTGGTCGGTTATAGGTATTCTTGGTTGGCCCTCAGTTCAGTTGGTAGGACTGTTGTGCTTGATCTTGCAGGAGGAACTCCTGCACCTGTCTGGTTGTTCTGCTTGAGGGTAGTGGTGTGTGCACATCGGGGCCTGAGCAAGCTGGTAGCTCGCCCCTGACCCATTGCTACAGCTGTGTAAGGCGGGATTTGGTAGTCAAAGGACTCCACACCATTCCAGCCACGTTTCCTGCATGACTCTTTTGGCAGTTGCCTTGACACCCTGACAACTTCCCTAGGGAGGGCTAGGGTTCAGGGGTTCTTTGCCTTCAGAATTGTTCTTTCTGCACAGTTCACTTGTGGGTGACTTCCTTAATCTCGTCATAAAGTACCAGGCATCTTTGTAACTCCTGGAACCCAGGCCAAGTTTTAGGTCTGGTCGTGAGGCTGCTTGATTTATGTCAGTGGTAAGGTTCTGGCTTCAAATATTTTACACATTTCACTCTGTGGGGGTTCACTGAGCCTAAGACAATGAGTCTAGGCAATATGAAAGGCTCTGCCAGTGGCCTTCCTGTCTATTTTCCATCTTGGATTTGGTTGTGGCATTGGGGCTGGGCCAGCATCCATGAGGGTAGCAGCAGTGCCATATTGGTCACTTGTTGACAGAGCTCCGTCGATTTGACATATTGGATTCTCTCACAGTGGGCCGCAGTGGCCAGGATGGGAGGTCTTTAGGACATCTCCTTCTGGACAATGCGCTGGCTCCTGGCTATTGAAGAAGAGTGATCGTGGGGAATGTCTCAAGCCACATGGCTATGTGATAGCCTGCCACATCCCGGGGCCCTGGAAGGGAGCCAGGATTAGGGGGTGTGCATTGAAGTTTTTCTCCCCCTATGACACTCGGTCTTGGTGTCAGTAGCCAAGACTAGATGATGTTCAAGCTCCTACAGCTTGGCCTGCCTGTACACATTGTCCAGCTTGAGCCCCCCCCCCTCCCCCTCATAATACCATGAGAAGCGAACAATCTTACTGTCTCATGGAGATGGACAGTGTCAATGTTCCGTTGATTGGCACTATTGCATAGAGGATCGGCATTTCTTGTATTGAAGCCATTGATGTTCCTCTATAGTATGCCTAGAGTGTGATCATGATGTAACTTGGTGTTAGTTACATTGAGCCTGGACAATTCCATTCTGAAGTCCTCGCTGGCATTGAGGGATATGGTCTGGGGGCGAGGGTGGGGGCCCAGATCAAGGGTCGTGAAATGGGGCTATTTCAGAGTCACCAGGGGACTGGCCTGGTTGGGGTTTCCCTTTTGAACATGTCGGGAAGTCTAACGACCGAGAGTGTGACGTGGATTAGATCCACACATACGAAAACTGAGAAGTCAAGTAGCACCATCTTGGACTCTCCTATCGTTCGGGATTTCAGGGTGAGAGACACACTTTACTCCCTACTTTACGCTCCTTCGTTTCCAGCAGGAAATTCAAGGTAACTTGATCTTTACAGGACAATGATCATGACCTGTCTCCTGGATAACAACCAGATTTGTCTCTGCATCTCTCCAGTGCTCTCACAGCTGGTAGCATTGCGAAGCCTTCAGCGTTTAACGGGAACCTTAAACTGTGGGAAGCACCTTAGCGGGGTCCAGACTCTCCCGCAGGATCGGGTTCGCGGCTTTGGTCGTTTCAGACCGCCCTTTCAGCTTGTATTCTGGGATCTGGTCGGCTGGTTCAGCTTGGGCTCCAATCTCGATCAGGGGAAGAATGGTCTGAGGGGCAGTCTAAAGTTTCCCCAATTTGGGTGCCGGCCGGATGAGGCCAGCACAGAGGGCCCATCTGCTGGACAATTTCATGGAAGATGTTGTTGGCTGATGGGTTCTATGTCCTGCTATTTGTAGCAGCAGGTCCGACAGGTCGCCTGTGCCTTGCATTTTTTAAAAATTCTTGCCATAGAAGCCATGTATGGCTTCAGAGTGATACCATGGTTCCGGGTTTTGCATGTTTTGTCAAAAATTTCTCTTCTTATGGGGGTTTTCTGAGGTGGTTATTGCCATGTTAATATAAGCAATTGCTTCATGCTCTCACACCCCCAACCCACCACAGAGTGCAAACAAGGGGAAGCTATATGTTCGAACTAATCCGTCCAACATTCCTACAGGGGTGGTGAGAGCCAATAGCCATTGTAATGGCACTACTTGCAGGACCTGTGTGAGTGTCCAACGGCGACATGACTGCTTGATCCTAGCCTCTCGAAGGAGACAGCTGATTGAACCTGACCAGGCAAGGGTCGGCCACCCATCTTGATGGAATAAGGGCCCAAGAGGCGTGTTGTTAGCCGTACCTCATACTCATTAGCATTTACTCAACATGGCATCACTCAACCTCAGGGACAAGTCTCCACAGCGCACAAGCGGGCACACATGGCAGACATGTGGGTAGGTGAGAAATCTGGGGAGCCAGAGGACCAAAGGGGATGCCATTTCACCTACAAGATAGGCATCATTGTTTGGAAACCCTTTTGTTCATCCATCTCCAGGGAGTCAGCCACCTAAAGGCTACTTCACATCAGAGAGGGAGGATCTGGCCTCGACACCTTAGAGGTGGTTCCTAGTGGCAGGATTGATGAGCTCAGGTGACGAGACCTTACTTATAGACCTTGTCTGTACTCAGAAGTAGCGTGAAAACCCGAAATGATCACTAGCGTGATTCAGAAATGTTGGTACGTGTTTTCAAAAGGTCGAAACAGATGAAGCTTCATAGTGTGTTCGAATCGTGTTCTGGAGTTGAATGGCTAGGGCCTCATACCACCCGTGCAATATTAGCAAATGGTACCTCATAGAATATTGTATCACCATAAAGTACGCTTTATTATGAAACTATTCAGAGATGAAAATATCAAGATTAGCTATGTCAAAGCTAACCATGGTCTATGTGGATCCAAGCTTACACCAGTGACTGCATCCACGCAGAGACAGAACTGCCAGAACTGTGGCACCCTTGATGCACAACGGAGGAAAAGATGATCAAGTTAAATGTTCATTCAAACTATAAATCAGTGTGCTATATGAGAGCCGAACTTGCGGTGTGCAGTGCATGGATATCATTTGAGCTAATGAAAAACATGTGATGTGGATACATCTAACTAGCCTTGAGGAAAGGGGACCGGGACCGGTAGTTACCACGTCCCCTTACTGTGAGTCAATTACTTCATAGTGATTTATTTTCATTCATTATATTTTTTTTAATAGTCAATAACTACTCCAAGAGAACAAAACCCTCTTGTTCTGTGGCAACAGCACACAGACTTTCAGAAATTGCTGGGCAGTTTGAAGGGGATGCAACAACAGTGTTGGGGAGTTCGTATGTGGAAATCCTGAACAAAATGTTTTCTACCGTTGGTGAGGGCCCTATCCACACGAACAGTGTCCTGAATGCATGATTCGGCAAGGACCCAAGATTTACGCTGCTGCCAGATGCCAGATCTCAATCTCATTGAGGTCTGTGGCCCTTTTGGGGGGGGACAAACTGCCCACCCACTCTCCCAAAAACAATGCCCCTGTCAGGGGAATACTAGAATTAGGTCGAGCTCACATTTTCTCCAACTATTTTCGTCGTCGTATCATATTGTGAAGTCAGAAAAGACACGGACTTTTACGACTCGGGATACGCTCATATATGGAAATGCACATACACACAAACACACACGCACACACATACCACACACACACACACACACACACACACACACAACACATACACACCCACCCACACACACCACACACACATCACACATATATATATCTATATATAGATATATAGTATAATAATATAGATATATATCTTATATAATATATATATATATATATATGGGTTATGCGAGTCATTAATATATGGTAATCTACTGCAAAAATCATGGGGAAGCGTTCAGGGCAGTACAGACCTCCTGTAATGGTGCAACCATTAGTTTTTAAAAAATAACTATATATTTTCATTACGTCATATATAAGTAAAATAATTAAGAATAATTAGAATAACGGACTATTTTTTTATATATTCTTGCGGCTCAAAATGAGTATATTCTAAGTTGTTATTTTGCACGCTTGGTGCGGGAGGGGGGGGGTGGGGGCATGTGTTACATGCAGAAGCTGAGAGGCACCCGCAGAAAACTTTAATAATACAGAGGGGGGGGATAGAGTTGGTCGGGGTATAGCCCGCCCTGCAGAGACGTGTAAAATACGGCCGTTGAGGGCCCAATGTAGGGGATCACCCTGGCCTTGGATCTCAGTCCCTCGCCTTGAAACAAATTTTGCATGTCTTTTCTTTCCCATTGTTTATTTTTCCTTCTCTTCTTTATCCTCCTTCTTCTGCCCAACTTAATCATAACTGTTAACTCATTTTTCCCCATTTTTGCCACCAGACTTTTTCATAATGCTTATATTGGGGGTTTTGCTCCTTAAGCCCCACTCAGTCGCTGGCAATGTTCCTCTTTCACTTCAACGGTATCCCCCTACTATACGCTCTTGCTTTACTGAAAAACCAATATCATCACTTTCCCCTTTTTTATATGACTTCATTCTACGATCCCGCACCGTGTCGGACATCCTCACGGAGTTCCCCCACATCTTCACTCTCCCTATAACATTTACCTCCCTCTTTCTACCGCTTCTCTAATCATTATATTGTTATCGCACTATAAAAACCGTTGAAACCTAAGGCATTCCGTCTGATTAAAAGAACACCTTTAAACCCTTTCACCACCAATACTTTACCACAGTGCTCATAGAACCTTTGATGTATTGCACATTTCTTTGTTAAAAAAGCATAAACATTGAATACACTGCTAATAACCTTAGATATGATGTGGCAGAATTTTTTAAATAATTAATAATTAAGTCCGGTTTCCACATGATTTTGTGTTGGTGATGATAACTAATGATATATCAATCGCCATATGATATTGATTATAGATAGAGAATAGTTTCTCCCTCAATCGAGAAGATATTAGCCACGGATTTATTACCCACACTTTAAGGACTTTCCTTTATACCCGATGATAATCTTTCTGGTCAAGTCTTCGCACTGTATACAGTTAAAAACTATCAATCTCTGCCTGCGTCAGTCCATTTCTTCGAACAGGAACATGGCCACACCGTCTAATGTGATGTCACATTTGATCACCCCTATGTTTTCTATGAATGTTCCTGCTTCGCTCGACACATTATGTTGTGTTCTGCCCATGTTTTGCTTGCGGCCCACGTACCTCTGCTGTCCCCCACCTATCCTTCCTCACCGACTTCAACTATCAAAACATCCTTACGGGAAATCCCGCACTTTTCTGCTTTGACACCTTGTTCTCCTTCCTCAGACGTGTAATCTCTTTCATTTTATCTAGTCCCTTTTATCGATCCTATTTCTTAACCCATTCACTCTCACTAGCAAAAACTAACTACTGACTCAACCTCCCTCACTACCCTTTACTAACCTTCCTATAATGCTACATGGCAGTGTCCAGCACATATATTTACTTAACCATTGATAAGAATATTATTATTAAAGAGCTATGATTTGCTTAGTGCACCTATCAATGACTATAACTAGTATGTTGCTTCCTTCAATACTTCTGGAGGCTTGCACTAACCCTCCAGGTCTTTTTTTTCCAAAGAGATTATTATAACCTGGTTGTCATAGCCCAAAACTAATTAATTTAATAAAAAATACCTTCTTCCAAGATGTTTCAGAAATATAATATATTTTTTAAAGACAACAAATTTCTTCTTGTTTGAAAAAAAAAAGAGAAATAAGGACACAATAATAAACCGTGTCTGCTACCACCCCTCATCTACATATTTCTTACAGTTTTGGCTACCAGTAATTTAGAGAGCAGGATTCAAAGTATCCCTTGCATGTGTACCTTTACGAGGTGGTGTTCCTCAACTGGTTGCCATGGGCCTGAGGCCTGAGCATGGACCCCTTTTATCTTCCCCAACACATTTCCAGCAGGCTTAACCATGGTCAGTAATGAAAATTTTGTTACCCCTAATAGGGGTTTTGAGGCTAGCCTCTCTCGCACCGAACTCCTCTAGGTTACCGCCCCCGACTCCTCCTTTGATCAGGCTCAGGACCACTGTACTACAACCCTCCTCAACATCGTGCAGCAACTTGACCCACCCGAATCATATACCCAGGTTACAGCTCAAGCTTGAGAACCCTTCCTCCACTCCCAATGACCCCATCACACATGTTCCAACCTTATTGCCCTACTCTCCACAGTACTATCTCACTCCACACCACTCCCTCCTCCTCCCACCCTCATCCCTCTACAATTCCCACTTTCACAAATCTTCTGAGTAATCTATTTAGCTCAGCTAAGTAGGACCGATTTTTTTGTGATTCCCTCAATAGCTTCTAGTAGGCTAAGTTATCTGCAGTCGCCCCGATCACTTACGTCTTGTTACAGTTACATATGAGTCCCAAGCCCCTGCACTATCTACCTTGGTAGACCTCACTGGTAAACTCCACTCCTCCTTTAATACGTGTGCTGGAACTGTTACTTTTTCCCCAATTGATTGCCCATTGTCACAACTGCGAGATTACTCTGGACTTTCGCCGATGTTTACCTCACTCCGAGCGGCGGGATTAGATCCTTCCCGATTGGCTTGTACACTTCGTGGGGAACGAGCGTATCAGGCCTTTACATCGGCACGGCAAATAAAAGAAGCACCAGCCAAAATTTCAGCAGTTGTCCCGTGACTTTGACTTGTGTGCTCCCTTCTGCCATGTGACCTCGCCTGCCCTGCTGGATCCTCTCTCTACCCCACGCTTCTGTTTGTACATATTTTGATATGTGTATGTATAGTGTAGTGTAGTGTCTTTATCAGTAAACCTTTTGTATGTTTCCTCTGGTGTGTTTCCGTTGACCTTGACCATTCTGATTCTTCACTTTTATAAGTCGAACCCTGACATTGGGACCTTGCCAGGATCAGACGGTCTGGAAAACGGCACCATGAGGAACTACGTGAAGGAAAGTGAACTGCTAGGCCTTGAAGGCATGGCCTTTTTACATTACATACAGGAGCAAGAGAGGATCAGACGCGAGCAGCTGGCTACCGGAAACGGGAGATACAGAGGCAGCTGTGGTAAGAGCAGAAACCGCGAAGAGGACAGGCATTAGGAGGCAGAGCAAGTGCTATGGAGGAACATGGGTCCCTGCTTTTGGCCTTGCTCTGGCCCTCCTTATGCGAGGGAGCACGTCGTCGGGGAAATCTGCCCAGGACACGCCGGAAGTACTGCCTGCCAAGAACGCGCAGGAGGAATTGCCTGCCGAGAACGCGCAGGAGGAGCAACTGGTGGGTGCGGGATATGCACCTGAACGACCAGTTGGCGTGGGATGCCCGCCTGAGGAATTAGTGGGCATCATACTGCTGGAGGAACTACCTGCCAAGGATACCCTGGAGGAGCTGCCTGACCAGGAAGGACCAGAGGATCTACCTGCCGAGGATGCGCAGGTGCAACTGGCGGATGCAGGATGTGCACCTGAATGACCAGTTGGCGGGGGATGCTGCCCGCCGAGGAGACGCCGGAGAGGCTACCGGGAGTAGAGGGACTGATGGAGGAGCAACAGTGCACCAAGTCCGACAGAAGGCAGGACCGTGATTGCCGGAAGAGTGTGGGTGACGGAAGGGCAGGTCCTGGGGCCACATCACCGCTGGATGTAGGACCTCGGAGCCTCGGTGTAGGCATCTCGCAGTTGTGGCTCTCTGTGATTCTTCACTTTTATAAGTTGAACCCTGACACCCATATACAACAAAAATTGGTCAGACTGTGAAGACGACCTACTTGCCTGCCTCACTGACTACGATTCAGTATCAGTATAATGCTACACTATTCCCCCCAGAGGTCGAACGACCTTCCCCATAAGGTTTATACAGGAGGAGAATCTTGCCCTGTCAGACCATATCAAGCCCTTCCCCAATATCAGAAATGTTGACATTTTGGCCACTTTACGAAGCACTGTCACTCCACAGCCCGCTGCCCTCTATGTGCCCAAACTGGTCATGACCATTCAAACTGCCCAGCACAATCACATATATGTGCCTGTTGCAGTGGTTCTCATAATATAATTTATAGTAGCTGCCTTGCCAACAAGTTTGAGCCTGAGGTAGCAGTTCCTCAGTACCACTTTCCCTTACTCCCCAATTTCCCCCATTTCCCAGTCAAATCTTTTTTTTATTCTAAATCCAGATACTCCAATATCTACAACTGCCCTCATGTCTCTCCCTATTCCTTGCCCTACCTATCACACCAAACAATACAAACGTCCCACCCCATCTACTCCTTCCACATCCCATCCCACACCTACATCCACAACCTCTCATATGCCTATCTTCTCTTCACCTCCTCATAAAAAATCCTGTTTCCCAAATCTCCCCATCTAAATCCCTTCCAGAAACCTTTGAGGACATTAGAAGCTTCCTAAGCATAACCCAAGAGAAAGTTCCTCTCTCTCATCCATCCTCCAGTTTCTCTACCCCAATTCCAGCTACATTCAAAGTGCCTGGCGACACTCATCCTCATGCTCCTCACATTCACCCCATCCCTCTTTCTCCTACTCCCTCCCAGACCTGACCTTCGTCACTTATCTTCTTATAACCCTATCTACCTCCAAGAAACCTTCCTCACACATCCTCCCAGTGCCTGTTCCCAATTACCATTTTGTATCATTCCCTCACTCTCTTTCTCCTCCATACTTGTCCAACAGAAAGCATACGTTATACCTTCCTTACAAACCACTCTACCTTGCACAGTTATTCGCACTTTTCACCGCCACTGGTTCACATTTCAATCTATTTCTCCTCTTCTTCTCTTATTGATTTTCTAGCCTTTGAAACCTTGCTTCCCTTATGGTTGGAGACTTTAACTTTCCCATTCACCTATTTCACATCTCCAATCCCTTCCTCTTTCTGCCTAAACTTTCCCCCCTGGCTAATATCTTCCTCCTGTTTTTGCTTGTATATTTTCCCTAACCTACCAAAATCAAACATCCTACCTTCTATCCTGCTCACATTTCTTTGTAGATATCTCCAGTCATTCCTCCAGTACCCATATCTATACAGACAGCTCCAAATCCTCCTTAGATACTGGCTTCACTATAGTTTTTCCCTTAAACTCATACAACTTTCCACTTCCTCATGAATTGAGCATCCTTGCAACAAAACTATCTGCTATCCTTTTCGCTTTACAGCACAAATCTTCCATCTTCCACATCCTACACCATCTTCACTCAATATCACTAATACAATCCAAACACATTATCAACTCTATAGTCTGTAAAATACAAGACCAGTTATTTTATGTCTACACGACAGAAAACAGATTTTGCTGGATACCCAGCCATGTCAGGATCCCCAGCAATAAAAAAGCAAATGCCTTGGCATGATCCGCCAACTTGTCCACAACCCACCAACCCTGCCTTTCACACATCCCAGCCTTTAGCTACTACTCTCACTTCATTTTTTTTCCTCTATAACCATTGGCAATCTTTCTGGTCAGGTCTGACCACCAATAAACTACGAACCATAAAACCTTGCATATCTTCTTAGTCGGCACCACACCACCAGAACAGACACTGGGAAACAGCCCTTGCCCATTTATGAATAGGTCCCACAACCCTCACACATTCATAACTCATGTCATGCTCCAAGCCACCTCTATGCTCCTCATGTAATGTTCCTCTCTCAGTCCCACATACCCTTCTACCCTGCCCTCGGTTTACTGAAGCCCCTTTCCTTACCTGTCCTCTCTTTCTGTTCCCTAGCCTGTCGGATATCATCACAGAATCCCCTACCTTTTGAATTGATAACCTATTATCCTTCCTCAAACACATAAAAACCCTTCCTTTGTCCTCATCCCTCCCCCCCTTAATCCCTATCCTACCCCATTTACTTTCTCTCTTTCCACCCTTCAACTACCATACTATCGTATAATACCATGACCATTGAAATTTAAGACATTTTGTTCTAATAAAGAAGTCCTTAAAATCCCTTTCACCATTATATTTTACCATAGAGTTATAGTCATTGATGTCTAACACATTTATCTGTTTAAATCATTAACTATTAACCATTTTCTCCTTTACCCCCCCCCCCCCCAATCCCTTGCTTGTTGTTGTCATGGGGGTTTAAGAGATAGAGACTGAGGCCCAATGTAGGGGATTACCACTGCCTTAGACCTCGGCTTCCGCCTCAACAAAGTCTTGACTTATTTTTATCCTTTTTGCCACAATACTTCATCATGTTATACTTGAGGGATACACCTCTATCTCTGCATTTTGAATATGCCACTGGTGACCTTAGATGTTGACGAGGCAGATCTTTTTCAATAATTTATTTCCTTCCTCAATCCCATGTTGCTGTTGTGGGGGGTTTTGGGGACGAAGACTGGGACCTAATGCTGGAGATCACCTCTGCCTTGGACTTCAGCCCAATTAAAACAAATTTTGCCGGTTTTCTTTTTTTCCCCAAATTCTTTTTTCTCCCCCTTTTCTCAAACCCCCTTCTAACCCATTTCCAAAGGGGGTGAGAGTTTTGGGAAAGGGGCCGGGGGGACCAGGGCAGGTTTTCCCCCGGTTTAGTTATGTTAGCCTTCATTGCTTGCTTGCTTGCTTGAGATTTGCGAAGTTCTGGCTTTCCCCCGGGCCTTTCTTTTTGGGCCCGGGGCCCTGTGTCAGTTTTTTTTTTGGCCCTGTCTCTTTTTTGGGTCTGCACCGGTGCTTACCTGGCGGTGGGTTTGCCAGCAGGCGCTTGTAGCCGTGGTGTAAGCTTTCTCGCTAATCTCTTTACCAGCACGACGGCTGTTTTCTGTGGGGTTTGTCTTGGGAAATTTGCGTGTGCACGCATTTTTCCAAGTAGTGCTCGTTTTGGCTTTTCGGCTCCCGCAATGCATCAATACCTCTTTTTTCACGTTCTAGGGTTTGTTTTAAATTTTGCCTTTGCACAGTGGTAACCTGGGGCGCATTCTGTGCAGAATGACTTCGGTACCCTGTTGTTTATTTCAGAGAGTCCCAGGGGTTCTAGCCTGGGGCTCGATCCCAAAGCGGGGGGGGGGGGCCGGGGGGGAATGTCTCTTTTCCTCTCTGTGAACCCTGCAGGGGGAAGGAAATTTGGGCCCGGGCCACCTTTCACTTCCTCCTAAGAAAATTTTCGGCTCTGATGTATTATCAGGGGTTTTGGGGGCTACCCCGGCCATTTGGGCAAATTTCTGTCAGCAAGCTCATTGCCTCTGATCCCTATATGGCGGGGAAAACCCAAAGTTTTGAAAATTCTTCAAACCCTGAGAAAGCACCCCTTTGTGTTTTTGGGTTTGCCGAGGGTTTTTCCAGGGGTAGAGGTTGTCAGTGGTGACGCGCTAAAGACATTCGAGGGGCCCTTTGGAGTCTGTGTGTATGCCCAAATTTGCCCTTTTCCTCATGGAGGGCGTGTCTCATGCTCCCATGTAGAAAACTACCTTTTCCTGTACGGGGGAGGGGGTTGTTTTGTTACCCTCATGGAATTGGGGCACCCCTTGTTTGCGACCCGGCGCCTCCCAGTGGGGTAAGGGATCGACCGATCCTTTGGGTGAAAATAGTTCGGTTTCCCCGGGAAAGGGGGGGAGGGGTTGCAATGACCCTCTGGGTTTCTCCCCTTTAGGCTGGGGTACAATATTCTTTTTTTTTTGCTTGCCGGGCTAATGCCCGAGAACTCTACGGGTTTTGGGCCCACGGCGGGGGCTTCGAAAAAGTCAGGGTGGGGGGAGTCCATCCCCTTTTGGCCAGTTTTGGTTCTTTGAGCGGGATGGCGTATTAACACCCGGGCTGTGTGAGACAGCCAGGAGTTGTTGCAAACAGCTCTTTATCTTGTTCTAGGCGGTCTGATTTTTTGTGTCTTAGGTTTTTTTCCTGGGACCCTTTGGATACCTTTGATAAGAATTGTGCTGCCTTAAATTTTAAATTCGTGGGCCAAAGGGGGGGGGGGTTTGTCTCCACTAGGGGGGTTTTAGGCCCTTCGCCCCCTTGGGGCACCCAAAGGGACCCGGGGGCCTTCTTTTTGCGGCCTCCAATCGGTCTTTAAATTTTTCTCTTGATGCCAATCAGAGCGGGGGGCTAGCCCTACAAGGGGCCTGACAGCAGGGACGTAAAATGATTTTAAAGACTCTGTGTTGGCCCCTATGCGTCTTCCCTCCTTACTCTCATCAGACAGCCCTTCCCTTTTGGGTTCGGTAAAGCAGGTACTGGGACCTCCTGGGGGAAAGGGAGAGGGCCCGGGGTCTACCCCTTACCCAGGGTACAGGTTTTCCTAAAAACCCACTCCAAGTCCTTCCCCTGGTTTTTTCAGACTTGTCCCAAAAACTCTCTGTTCTCAAAGCCATGGCTTGGATTGGTTTGCAGAGTTTCCTTTTAGCCCTGTCCTGAAAACCCCCCGGGAAATCCCCAAGTCCAGACAACGCGGGGTTTTGGGTTTGGGCAATGTGCCCATTTGGAGATGATATCAAGATCGTCTGCAAGGAGATGATCTTGCACCCCACGGGAGGTTTATTTTTAAGGAAAACGGGAACTTTAGGGGTGTTAAAAAGGGCGGGTTTTGGAAAAACCCCACCCTGTGGCGTTCCATTTTTCTAGTGGATTTCTGTGATAGGTGCCCCTTGGAATTGACCCCTTGGCTGTTCTTTTTCGAAAAGAAATCCCTACCCAAACCCAAGAGTTTTACCTCTGTTTCCTTTTTGGATAAAGGCTCTCCAAAATGGAAAAGGAGGTTTCCCCCAATTCGAAAGCCTTCCCCGGGGTCAAGGAAACGGGACACAGATCGCCCGTTTTTAAATTGTGCTAAAGGAGGGGTGGCTATGCTGTGCGCTGTGCTCATGCCCCTGGTAAAACCCGTGGGGGGTTGTGTGGGGCCCCCCATTTTCCTTGGAGCCGGTTCAGTACCACCCTCTCGGCGTCTTGGCCAGACAGCTGGGGGAGAGAGGGGGGCGGTATTCCCCCGGGCCCCTTTGGGTTTTAGGGAGGGGAAAAATATGGTACCCTTTTCCAGTTTGGGGTTTTAGAGGGGGAATTTTCCCCAGGCCTTTGAGAGTTGCAGGAATGCAAGCCACCTAAAATCCAGGCGGGAGATGAGGGGGTACGAGACCCCCGTCATCGCCCGGGCTGATTGCAACTGGCTTTGTTGCATCTCTTAGTTCCCCCAGAAAAAGAAAAGTCTGAGTTTCGGGTTGGGCTCCCCTTTTCCCTTTTATGGGGAGAAAGCTGTCTGGTTGTAGGCGTTCTTGTCTTGCCCCATTTCCGGCTGGCAGATGTTGCTGCTCGTTTTTCACAAGAACTCTTGCGCCAGTTGTTGGCCTCTCCCGGGGGGTCGTGGGGGCAGCACCCGGGGGGCTGAGCGGTTGGGGGCCCTCGCTCCCCCTTTTCCCCATAGCCCCTGCGGGGGGGTTTTAAGGTGTTTGGGAAGACTAAAACCATTCCGCCTTTTTTCCGGCCTCACTCTGTGGAAGTTTCCTTGGCACCCCTTTACCAGCCCCCTTAGGAGGGCTAGGTTTTTTTGGGGGGGGTTTTTTTTGCCTGGGGAAATTTTTTTGGGGGCACATTTTTTACCCTGTGGTTGACCCCCCTAATCTCGTCATTAAAGTCCCAAAGGCGCCCTTTTGTGCTCCGGGGCCCCAGGCCGATTTGGGGGGTTATGGCAGTGAGGCTGCCTCATCAATGGCATTTAAAGTCGGTTTGTAGCATTTCCCACTTTTTCCGCTCTGTGGGGGTTTATTGTTCCAGACAGGGGGGCCAAAGGGCCCGTTTCGGGAACCCCCTGCCAGTTGGCCTTGTCTTTTTTCCCCTCTTGGTTTTGGGGTCGGGGTTTTTCGGCGGGCCCCCCCAAACCCCAAAACCCCCCCCCGGGGGGGGTTGTTTTAGTCCCAAATAATGGTCACTAGTGACGGTCTCACGAAAACGGCCCCAATCCTCTCCAAAGTCCACGGCCCCGGGGTGAGGTCTAGGACCCTTCCTCTCACATGCGGGCCCCCCTGGCTGTTGAGGAAAAGCGATCTGGGGGAAAATTTTCCGGCCCATTGGTAGTGAGGGGCCACCACATCCGGTCCCCTTTGCGGGGAGCCAAAATGGGGTGGTGGGCTTTGAAAGTCCCCCCCTATAAATCACTCGGTGTGTGCTGCGGAAAGCACATCCCTGGTTGTGCCCTAAGCAAACTACAGGTGGCCTGCTTTTACAGGGTTTGTAAAATTTCGGGGTCCCCCGGCCATTTTGAATCTCGAGGGCAAGAGATTCAACATCTTCTCCACGTGGGGTCATGGGCTATTGCGAGCGGGAAATTTTGTTGCGTTCACCGGGTCATCGGCCTCTTTTGCCTCGGAACGTGGCCAAACGCGTTAAAACGTGATACCCTGAGAAGCGAAAAGCTTCCGCTGTAATGTTCCGGGCATATTGTCAATGCTTTCCTTTATCCAAAAAAATTTCGTGGGGATGGCACTTTTTGAGGGAAAACCAAAAGTTTTTCCACTGCGAATACTTTAAATTTCGTGCTGATGTTTTCCCAATTTATAGTTTTTCCTCAAAGGGCATCGCACATTTGGGGGGACGGTCGGAGTCTGACAACTCCCCTTTTGAGGGTCCTCACGGGGTTTTAGGGCTCTCTTTCGGCGTCAGGGTATCCCTGGATCCCCCTGGGGGGGGGAGAGCCCTTTTGGGAGCTCTGACTTTTTTGCTTTGGGGTTTTTCTGGGGGGCCCGGCTTTTTTTTCTGTGCATTGGCTGGGTTTTCCTGGGGAGGCTCACTTCTTCTGATTTGGGTTGTGGCACGGGAATTTACCGGTTTTGGGGTCTGCCTGTGAGGGCATAGCCCCGGCTAGGCTCCTGGCCCGTGGGGGGATAGCTTGGCTTGGAGGGGGGAGGGGGAGGGCTTGACCTGGGCTTAGGGAGAGGATTGGGCTGATTGGGCCCCCTTTTCCCTTTCCTTCCCTTTATGCTTTTCCCCAGTCCGTTTTAGTGTCTCATGGCCCCTTGACTGCCTTATCCGCCCCCTTCCTCGGCCCGGAAAAAGGTACGGCCCCCGGGGGTTTACTACAGCAGTGATAGGATGACATGTCCCCCCCGTCGAAGAAAATGTCTTTCTGGTCTGGGGGGACCGGGGTGGTTTCTTTGGAACCTTTTTTCCTCTGGTTTCCCCTGCACTTGCTTCCTTGGGGGAAAATCCTGATTGCGGAATCTCCCGGTTTTGGGGGGGGGCAGCTTCCTTCCTCTTTGGGGGTCCCGGGAAGCCTTTTCCCCTTTTTTTTCCCCCCCCCAGGGCGTAGGTGCCCGGGGGGGCAGGAAAAAGTCTGGGGGCGCTTCTTGCAAACCCCTTGCCGTTTGGGGGCCGGGCCCCTTTCCCCGACAAAAAGCAACCAGGGGGCCGGCGTGATGCCTCTTTGGGACCGTTTTGGACTTTGGCTTTGTGTCCTTCTTTTCTTCTTTATGTGCCTTGGGTGCACCCTCAGGATTTGTGCCGCTTTCAGACACCACATTTTGGCTTGGCTGTACAGTTAGGGCCCGGGGGTGTTCCCGTACTTCCCCAACCCTTTAAAAAAACCGAAGTGGTTCAGGGGCCCCTAAGTGCGTAGGTGATGGTTTCCCCCCGTTCCCGATCAAGGGGGGAGCTTTTGGGGGCCCTTTTTATGGGGGACCAGGACTTGGGCCCGGGTTTGGGGTCTTCCCCTTCGACAAAACGGGAAGCCTCCACGGGCCTGTGGGTGTGATGTTATCAATCCACATGTATGAAAATGAGAAGGGCCCAAATAGGCCCCCTCTTGCCCCTCTTTTTCCTCGGGGTTCGTGGCGAAGGCTCAAATTTCCTCCCCTCTTTTAACTCCTTTGGGTTTCCCGCAGGAAACAAAAAGGTTTTGGGTTGATCTTTGGGCACGATTTTATCATGCCCTGATCTCGCGCCAAAACCCCATCGAAAAGCCGGATTTTGCCTGGCCCCCTCCCCAATGCCCTTACCATTTGGGAGGATTTCGAAGCCTTCGGGTTTAACGGGGGGGCCCTTTAATTTCGGGAAAACCCTTTTTTTGGGGGCCAGACTTTGCCATTTAGAGTCGGGTCCGGCTCGGCCGTTTTTGGCCCCCCTTTTTGGGTTTTGGGGGTTGCCGTGGAGGCCACCAAACCGGTTTTTGGTGGTTTTGCTGGTGCTCCGAAATTAAATCAGTGGGGGTGTCGAGGGGGGCTTTAGAGGGCCTTCCTGGTCTGGGTGCTGGCCCGGAGGGGGCCCGCACGAGAGTCCCTCCCGTTGGAAAAATCTGGGGGACAACATGTTTTTTACCTGATTTTTTTGTCCCTTTCCGCCACTGGGCGCAGGCATGAAAAGTGTCATTTCCCGTGCTCGGGGTTTTCTTTTGCCACCCGGGGGCACGTAAAGGGTTTCAGGGTGGCTGCCGTGGTTTTGGGGGCCCGGGACGGGTTTGTCAACAGGGAAGGTCTTTTTGTGGGGGATTTTGGTTTAGATTTTCCATGTACTTGGCAGTGCCCTTTATCCCCCTCACGCCCCCAAACCCCCCCCCGGAGTCCCAAAAAGGGGGAAACGAGTGCTAGAACCAAGTCTAACAGCAAAAAGGGGGGATGAGTTTGGGTATAAAGCACCAATTACCATTGCCTGGTAACAAAAAAAACGGGGTGGGGACCAAGGGGGGCATGCGCTTGAACCCCGCCCCCCCGAGGGGGGGCCAGCCCATTGACCCGAAAGGGGGCCCGGGTCAGGCCGCCTGTCTTTCCCGAATAGGGGGACCAAAGAGGCGGGTTTCTACCGCAGGGGGTTTCTCTGGGGGCCAACCCGGCCATCGCCAAAACCCCCCAGGACTCCCCCTCTCCCGCTCAAGGGTTTTTAAAGCCCCGGCAAACACGTGGGTAGGTTTTCAACCTCGGGAGTACCAAAGGGGATGGCCCCTTTCCCCCTACAGGGCATCATGATGGGAACACTTTTTCTCCTCCCTCAGGAGGAAGGGGGCTTTTCATTTTTCCCCGGGATTCCCTCATTTCCCCAAAAGGGGGCCTGTACCCTTTTTTAAGGGGATCCCTCTTTTCTCTGAAAAACGCCCAAAGGTTTTTTTTTCTTGAAAAAGAGGGGGGTCCTGCACCTGTTCCCGTCAGTTTTCCCTTAAACCCCCGGAAAAAGGGCCGGCCCCAGACTTTTCACCACAGGGAGGGGGAGAAAAATTTAAAATTTTTCCAGGGGGTTCCTATGGGAGGGAAAGGTTTTTGAGGTGGGTCCCTCTTCTCTCTGAAATATCCAAAGGGTTTTCACCCCCGTGGAAAAGAAAGGGGGGCCTGTAACCCGTTTCCCGTAAGCTCCTTCGTCCCTTGGAAACAGCCCAAAAACCCGACCGTTTCCCCACATGAGGGAGAGGAGCTGACTTTTTTTCAGGGAGTTCTTTTTGGGGGGGGGGAGCTTAACGTAATCCCTCTTCTCTTTTGAAAAACCCAAAATTTTACCTCAGTGAGAGTGAGGGGGGCCGTACTTTTTTCCAAATAAGTTTCCTTCATCCCTCGAATAGTCAACCACGACTAATTTCATCACAGTGAGGGGGGAAAGACAACCCTTTTTTTCCCCCGGTAAATTCCCATCACGGGCTTGGGAAATTCTGTCTAGAGCTGCTATTTAAAAGAACCTGGCGAAGGCCCCAAGGGGGGGTTTTAAAGCCTTCGCCCCATTCCCAAAGAAAAAGCGTGGGGAGTCATCAGATGGGTGCCAACCCTTCCCTAAAAAAAGAATGGCAAAATTTATGCCCCCGTAAGGCAGGCCTTCTAAACCCCCCCGACACCCCTCCCCCCGCGGGGGTAAAGGTCTGGGCCCCCCGTCCCAGCACCGCCGAAAAATGGGGGGGCCCGGGTTTACCAGAAGGGGTGGGACAGGGGTTTTCCCATTTCCGAAAATTCCCCATAGGAAAAATAGGCTAGGAGGGCACGAAGCCCACACCCAACACATAGCATCGTGGCAACAAACAAAGGGGGGGGCGTTTCCCCTCCGGGAACGCGGAAGAGCCGACCGAGATTTCTGGGGGGGCCGGGGGCGGTGCATCTCTTTTTAAAATGCCCATGCAAAAAACCACACGACGGGGATTTGGTTTACTCTTTGGCGTTGCTCGGCTCCCCCCGCGCGCCCCGTCCGCCACCCTTGCCGGAACCGACATCCCCCTCCTGAATCGTCCAAATTTAAAGGACCGATTCACCGCCGGGAGAGCCTTTCCCGTTAGCCTTCAGGGTTCCCCCGGGAGGGGGTCCCTTTCCCAAAATTCTCTATGCTTGAATGGCCAATTAAATTAAAAGTTTTTGTTCTCTTTAGGGGGAAATGAAGGGGTTTCCCCTTTTTTCAAAATCATCCAAAACATAACACCCCCCCGGTCACTAAACCCCCAGAAACTTTCCCCCCTTTTCCCGCAACTTTACTTCACTCCCCCATTCCCCGCTTTCCCCATCTACAACCCCCTTTCCCCCCTTAAATTTCTATCTGCATCCTTATTTTTCAATTTCCCAAAAGTTTCATTTTTCTCAAACCCTACTTCCCCCGTTCCACACGTTCCATCCCTTTTTCTCTGTCCCCTTTTACAAACCTTTTTAAAACTTTGGGTTTTTTTCGTGATCTCTACAGCCCCCCTTACTCTGAAAAAACACTCTCCTCTTCCCGCAAATTCCCCTCCAAAAAAAAATAGGGGAAAGTTTCCTTCCACCGTTTATAAAAAAAATTTGTTTTCCTTTACTTGTGTTCGAATGAAAGGGGCGAGGGGGCTTCTTTCTATGTAGGGATGGGGCAAAACTTGTTAGCCTCCCCCAGGGTTTTAAATTTTCCAAAAAGGGGAAACGTATTGCAAAATTCGAGGACCAAAAATGAACCAGTTTTAAGCAGCATTTCGATGGGGGGCCCTGCTTTGGGTTTTTTCTATGGTTTATGTTTTTTTAAAAGTGTTTTATCTAAAGGGGTTTCACATTATTTTACTCTCATTATGAGTTAGATGGCGAATAACAAAATATATTTATTATCATACCCAAATACGTTTAATAAATCAAAATTATTAAACTGTTATCGGTACACAATGGTATAACGTAAAGCCAAATGCAGTACTGCATGGCCTCTGGTGTTCGTGGTTTACATAAATCGGGTTTGTAATGCTTCAAATGGAGATATAAATCCTTCAAATGTATTGGTAAATACTTCACCCCGAGATTGTTGTGTTGCCACATCCGCTTAAATCACCAGATTTTAATCCCCATAGAACATGCTTGGGCAGCTATGGGTAGACACAGGCCTAGGGAAAGTCCCCGCAGCCTATATGGTGCTATCGAAAATGCATTGCATGCTTGACAACGGCTGTGCAGCGATGAAGGGCAAAAATGGCGATAGAAGTTGTTGCACGATGCCACGATGTTTGGAGGCTGTTTTAGCGGCAGGGGGAAGGGAATGCAAATTATTGAAATTATAAACTTATATTATTTTCCTTTTAATCAACACACTCTAATACTAAAGCACAAATTTATATCATTATTAAGAAATTCATACAGTTGAACTTCATTATACAGAAATAAACATGGAAAATAACACTGGAAGACATGATTGCTCATTTTACTATTTTTCCATAAAAAAATCAAAGATAGGCAATGTGTAAAAGCAAATGCTTCAGAATGTTTCCTATCCATAAACTGAATTGGACCTGCCACTCATTTCCCAGGAGGGATAAGCGGAATCATAGAAAATGGAGACTAAGAAAGATTTACACTTTCATAAAGCCCTTATTTTTGCTCAAGTCCAAAGTAGGCGTAAATATTGCAGACTTTTTTTTTTTAGAAATAAACTATAAGCTAGTCTTTATACAACACTGTTCTCTTGAACTTCAACGTATATCCATCTCTTCCTTACCTCTGCACAACTGGAAAATAGAACCGAAAGTGCATCCTGTGTCAGCACCTTCTCTTGGTTCTTTTAACCCTTTACCGCCAAATTGGACTTTCAAGTCGCCTATTTAAATGAGCTGCTCTTTACTCTCCCGTGTCTTTTTTTTGGACTGCGCATGTGTTGCCACTCGATATTTTTCTATTACTTTTTATATATCGCATACAGATAATCAAATTTGTTTTTCACCATTTTGAATGACTCCAGCACATACATAATAATGTTACTGTATCACAAACCATATATTCGTAGAATTACGGTGCACACTGGCTTGCCTCGCTATTTCACAACACTTCGTCGATTTTTTATACTAGTTGGTGCAAAGGGTAACAATAGTTTTTTTTTTCTGACTGTACTTATAACCAGATAGCCCCACTTCCATTTAGCCTATCGAATCCAAAGAGGAAATATTCTTTTTCCCCAAGAGTATTCTGACAGCTGTTAAGGGTAAGAAACTCTTTATCATTAATAAAAGAGGAATTTTTGTTTTACTTTTAGAAAGTATAACAATTTCGAGTGAATTTTACAATTATTTATTTAGATATATCTGGTGGTTGAATGTGGTGACATCATTAACACTGCCCCCTATTTGACCCCGACATTTCAATGCAATTTCTTTCAAAATGGTTCAATTAATAACAATGGTAAAAAATATATATAATAATAATGATATTTGCAATGAATAAAGGTGATGAGGTGGGGCTTTGCTCGGAAGTTGCCAACTAGGATGGAGTGAGTCTACCTGTATATAGATAGATTCCCGCCTAGTCACAGCTATATCCGAATCCCAAACTATAGCAATATCAACCCTAACTGACTTAACTAGCACCCCAGCCTCATCCCATCCTCAATACTTACACCAGAACGTCTCCAGCTCCCCGGAAACCTGCCTGGTCTACATCAAGGATTGGTCATGCAGTAAAGTAGGAGGATTCTTTAGTTTAAGAAGGAGAAGAGGAACTAAGGGTAGCTGGCTATCTTCAAATAGAAATAGCAGAGTAGTAAAGAAAGGGGTGAAACCCCTTGTTTGGTGAGTTTTGGGTTTATCATGTCAATGAGGAGTGTTGGAGAGAGTACTTTTTTATTTATGTAATGTACTATAGAACCAATAGGAGACACCTTTTTTTCATCTGATAGGTGTTATCATAGCTGGAGTTTGTCCTGCTATGGTATCCTATTGCAGATTGGACTCTCGCCTGTCTCTTTTCCATCTCGTATGAGTTGGGTTGGGGCACAGAACAAAGTAAAAGAACATGGTGAGAAAGTTATGCAAAAAGATCAAATAGAACATGGAGATTTTTTTCGCCTGCTAGGGATTACCATCGTGGGAACAAATCCCGCTATGACAGCTTGTTGTAGGTTAGACCCTCGTTTACCTTCCCTCCAGCTCCCAGGGCCTGAGAGCGATTTTTTTTTTTTTTGGGGGGGGGTTAGGCAAAAAAATGGGGTTACCATAAAACAGGATAAAAAATAACGGAACATAAGGCCGTGTGAAATGAGTGTACGACGAAAAACAAATGGATGTCTTGCTGGGTGAGACGAGTGAATGATTATGAGAAGAGGCGGCGCGACGTGCGAGCACCTGAGAATGTGCATGGGGTGTAAGAAGGTGATTATATGGGGGTGTGAAGTATGTCGTGATGTGAGATGAATGGCAGGTGGTAAGGCAAAAGCATATAACATGAGTGCATAACAGATCAGATGAACGAAAAAAAAAAAAAAAAAAAAAAAAAAAAAAAAAAAAAAAAAAAAAAAAAAAAAAAATATATATATATATATATATATATATATATATATATATATATATATATTATATATATATATATATATATATAAACTAAGGGTTGGAGCATAATTGTGGGTAGAATATGAGTAGATTTTTTCTGCTTGGGGTTATTATAGTGGGATCTAGTCCCACTATGATGCAAGTGAGGCCCTCGCCTGCCTCCTTTCCATCTCTCATGGGGTGATAGCGAGGTTCATTGGTCACAGACTTCTGCCAATTGTGGTGTCTCCGATAATTCATTTTACATCAACTACTCCCTCTACCCCTCAAAAACCTTTGTTTCTCAGATCTCCCCAACCAACTCCTCTTCTGAATCTCTTGAAGACATTCAAGACTATCTAATCATGACCAGAGAGAATAAGCCTACACCTCATCCATCTCCAATTTTTCTGCTCCTATTCCCTCTACACTCAAAGAAACTGCTGACATCCACCTCCCTCCTACTCATACACCTCATACACCCATTTCTCCCACTCCTTCCCAACACATTCCATGCCCTCTTGCTACATCGGCCTCACCCCCCCCCCCTCTTTGTCACAACAATCCTCTTCTCTGGATTCTATCCCTCCTGACTATTTTTTCCTGAAACCAAGATCTAATAGCCCTTAAATTCCTCTTTCTCCGTTTGCTAATCCCTATCATCCCTATGGACGTTTGTCTATCTTTACCCCTTTCAACGCCATACTGTCCTAACTGCTGTACGACTTTTGACGTGTAGTGGATTTAATCATCAACAAACCACGTTTTTACCCTTCACTAATGCACCTTTCCATAGTGCTACAGCAGTTTGGGACAGTACGGCATTCAAAGGGGTAAAAAGACATAATAGTAGAGAGGGTGAGTATATGACCTAAAGTAGGGATTAACGTTTTATTTTAGTTAACTATTCAGCGTAAGGCTGGGCCGAGAAACAAAGTACTTCTTAGACAGTTGGTTAATTTGTATTTTATACAATTATATAAACGAAACAGTTTGAGGGGGTAGTGAAAAAATGTATATTAATGGGTGGTACTAATTAATAATATATTAGTATTTTGAAATTTTATATCTTTGTTCTGAGAATGTGACGTAAGTGAGGTGACGTCGGAGAGGCGGGCATTGCCCGGCCCCCTTCACGCTTCTGCCTTCATGCCGGTGTCAAGAGTCACGGATAATATATATATAATATATATTATATGATATATATATTATATAAAATATATATATATATATATATATATGTACATATAATATACATATATATATTATATATATATATATATATATATATATATATATATATATATATATATATTATATATATATATATATATATAGGCCGTGGTGGCCGAGCGGTTAGAGCATCGGACTCAAGATTGTCACGGCGGCAATCTGAGTTCGAGGGTTCGAGTCACCGGTCGGCGCGTTGTTCCCTTGGGCAAGGAACTTCACCTCGATTGCCCTCCTAGAAAACGACATATCGCCTTGAGAAGTCAAACGCAAGTGTCGCAGGGGAAGTCACCGCCGTGGCACAAACCGCGGTTGATTAGGAAGGGCATCCAATCAGGCAAGGGTGGCACTGCCATATATAACCTCTCAGTAATGAATTGAGAGAGGCCTATGCCCTGCAGTGGAATGAATGGCTGTTGAAAGAAAAAAAAATAATATATATATATAAATATACATATACATATACACACACACACACACACACACATATATATATATATATATATATATATATATATATATATATATATATATATATATATATATGTATAAATATATATATATATATATATATATATATATTATGTATATATATACATATATATACCAGTCCCAGGTGCTTCAGAAGCTGGGAAAAATCCGCGTCAAGAGAGCCACTACCCCCTTTGACCTGCCAATGCCCCTCATCAAGGAGTTCACAATGGAACTTGCCACTCCTCTTACTTCCATAATAAACGCCTCACTGCAACAGTCTAAGTGCCCATCACCAATGGAAGACCGCATTTGTCACCAAACTACGACCCATCCCCATAACTCCGTTGCCCAGCCTGTTGTGTGAAAGCTTTGTCGCCGACTGGGCTTACCATGACCTCGCGCCCAGCGTTGACACTCGGCAGTTCGGCAACATGCGCTCCTCCTCCACTACACACTGCCTCGTCAGCTTCCTCGACTTCGTCCACGCCCACCTCGACAAGAGCAAATCCTCCGTCACCAGCATCTTCATAGGTTTCAAGAAAGCTTTCGACCTGGTGGACCACACTACGGTCATCTCAAAAGCAGCAGCTTCCGCGGGCATCAGGGAGTGCCTCATCCCCTGGCTGGCAGACATTCTCTCCAACAGGCAACAGGCCGTGCGCGTGCAGGGTCAAGTTTCCAGCTTTCTACCACTCACGTGCGGAGTCCCCCAGGGTACCAGAATGGGCCCCCTGTGCCTCCTAGTCATGATTAACGACGCTCTCCTTGATACCGAGCATCGTTGGAAATACGTAGACGACTCGACTATCGCTGCCGCCATTGACAGTTCCTGCCCTGACCACTCAGCCACCCAGCGCACCCTCGACAACCTCCTCTCCTGGACCACCGCAAATCACGTCACCATCAATCGCCAGAAGTCAGTTGTGATGCAGTTCGACTTCTCCACCAACCCCGCCCCCTCGCCCATCCTCATGCTGGACGACCACCCGCTCGACGTAGTCCGTTCCATCAAGCTGCTCCGCGTCACCATCGACAATAAGCTCTCCTGGACGCAGCACGTCAGAGACATCGTGAGGTCTGCCTCGTACAGGCTTCACATGCTGCGTCGCCTCAAGTCCCTTGGCGTTCCACTCCCGGAGATTCATAATATCTACAGGCTTTTCATCCTGCCTAAATTGACCTACGCCTCCCCCGCCTGGTCCCCCTCCCTCACCGCCACCCAGCTGCTACTTCTTGAGAGGGTGCAGAAAGGGCAGCCAAGATCATTCTCGGCCCTTTTCTATACCAGCAAATGACATAAATATTTTAAATATACATATTCATATATATAACATTATAAATATACATGTATACATATATACATATACATATAAATACATATACATAATACATATATATATATGTATATATGTATATGTATATGTGTATATACATATGTATATATGTATATATATGTATATATGTATATGCATATATAAACACAAACACAAACACAGTAACGTGTACACAAAGATGAAAAGAGAAACAGCCACAGTAGAAAATGAAACTAAACCGTAACGTTTCGAACTTTCACGATTTTTCCTCTTAGACGAATAAAATAAAAATGGATACAGGAGATATTTGGCAAGTATATATAGTGATAGAGAGACAGGACAAAACAAGAGCTGAATCGGGTCTCAGGAGGGTAAAGGGTCGAGAGTCTGGGGAAGGCTTTGCTAACTAACGAGGAGGTAAGACATCCAAGCCCCATTGACCAGCACTCAAGTTGAAATTGGGCATTTTTTCTAATTAAAAGAGATTCTAACATTTTTCTTTCGTACGAATTGGCTGATTTATAAATTTAAATTTTAGGGGCTTTTCCGTTAACCCGGGTGACCTTCATCCCGTAAATGAACGAAGCACGCATTTGATTCTCTAGCAAATCTAACATCACGCTGATGTTCATTAATTCTTTTCTCAAAAGCTCTACCGGTCTCACCTATGAAAAACTTGGGGGCAATCTTTACAAGGTATAGTGTAAATACCGGGAGAAGTCTCAAGAGCACCGCTAGCCGCATTGTGTTTTACTAAAGTATTACCAACGTATTCGGATATGTAAAGACAATGTCAATGCCAGCGCCTTTAAACATGTGCCTTTTTTTCATCGAGGGACGGGTTATAGGGAAAACAATTAATAGATTACTGGCACTATCCTGTTGGAATACGGGAATGAGTATAAAATTTCCATCTCGCAGATGAGTGTGCCTGATTTAAGAAGAAACGGGATATCCTAATTTCGAAAAAGTTTCAAAATGACGTCAAGCCCCCGATCAATAAACTCATTGTCACAGATTCTATATGCCCTAAGAAACATGGACGAGACTACTGACTTTTACATATAACCGGTTGATTCGAGAAAAAATGAAGAAAATTTAGCGGTGTGAGGGGGTTTACGGTAAACCGAAAATTTAAGGGAGCCATTTACATTGAATAACATATGTCGAGAAATGGTAATTTCCCTGAATCTTCCCATTCTACTTTAAAATTGATAGTACGCGCGAGGTTTTTTGATTTTAAACTGAGAAAATCATCGAAATCTGAACGGTTTCGCTTGCCATAGAAAATACATCATCAAACATAACGAAACCAAATCGTGTCGGGAGGGAGAATCGACGGAAGGAGCTCAGATTCAAACATCTCCATATATAAATTCGCAAAAACCGGGCTTAAGCTATTTTCCCATCGCGATACCATTGATTGTTTATGAAATTCGCTGTCAAAATAAAGACATTATTCGTGACACACAAACGAATGAGATCAATAAGCAATTGACCGGAATAGGGATTTTATCACAAACTGAATAAAGTTTTCTTTCAAGAAATTCTAACACATCTTCAAGCGGAACATTAGTGAACAAAGAATCTCATCAAAGCTCACTAATTTCTTACCGTGCGTCGGCAGTTTCTAACCTTATCCATGAAATCCTAAATTTTTTAATATGACTATCAGAAAAAGACCCCAAAAAAGGAGATAAAACGCTCGCTAGCATGAGTCAAAAGGGAAAGGGGAAACCGATTGAAAGACGAAATAATAGGCCTTAAAGGGACGCCCTTTTTGTGAGTTTTAGGAAGGCCATAAAATACGAATAGAGGGATTAACCCGTTTCTAAAGCGATCAAAGAATTTGGGGTCAGACAAAAGGCAGCAATACGTCAAAGGTTTTTACGAAATGATCCGTGACAGAAGAATACGGGTTGGAGCGCAGTTTTTTGATACGTCGAGTTTGTCGTTCAAAAGGGAATGAGCTTTGCTTTATAATCAGATTTATTAAGGATAACTACGATATTACATTTGTCGGCTTTGGTAATTAAAATATTCAAATTACGTTTAAGCGTTTTTAGTGGCCAGAATAACGTCGGGGTAAGCTTTTGAAATCGTCGAATAAATCAAGAACGATTTAACATGACACCTTTAAGGTAGCTGAGATCTTTATTCGAGGATTTGTTTTGCTTCGCATGAAACTATCAAGACCTTTAATATAATTCTAAACAGTGATTAGCGCTTGGTTTGGTAGCAAATGATAAACCCAAACCTAAAAGTTCGGTTTCGTAACGTGAAGGGAATAAGACGATAAATTTACAACCGAGTCAGTAAGCGAAAATTTACACCACGCGCTACGTGAACAGAGACGGTTAAGTTTCTTGTGGAGGGATTTTTTGGATGCCGTTCGCTTTCAAAAGACGCTCTACGCGCAGCAATGGCAAAAAGGTCGTCAAAAAATTAAACGGGGTAACTTCTCTAAGCAATCTAGCGATTTACGAACATAAAGAAAAGCATCATCAACATCTATTTAGCGCAACGTATGCTATCAAAGAAACGGTGACGCTCACAATTAGAAAAAGGAATGCCCAATCTAGAACTATTAAAATACTGGCCAAAAGAAGGGGGACTTACCTGCTCGTGTAAGCATCTTGTAGAAACTTGACCTGGTTCTTCCTCCTCCTGGAGGAAATCAGAGCTTGCTCTACGGTCAAAAAGGGAAACGTGCAACCGCCGGGCAAGTGGCGAGCACGAAGGACAGTACGAAGGGGAATGAACGTGGCTTCCATGATAAACACAAACACAAACACAGTAACGTGTACACAAAGATGAAAAGAGAAACAGCCACAGTAGAAAATGAAACTAAACCGTAACGTTTCGAACTCTTCACGAGTTCCTCTTCAGACGAATAAATCAAATGGATACAAGGAGATAATTTTGGCAAGTATATATATTTGATAGAGAGACAGGACGAACAGAGCTGAATCAGGTCTCAGGAGGGTAAAGGTCGAAGAGTCTGGGGAAGGTTTTGCTAACTAACGAGGAGGTAAGGTCATCCAAGCCCGATTGACCAGCACTCAATTTGAAATTAGGCAATTTGCTAATTAAAAGAATTCTAACATTTTTCTTTCGTACGAATTGGCTGATTTATGAATTAATTTAGCGCTTTTCCAGTTAAGCCGGTGACCTTCATCCCGTAAATGAACGAAGCACGCATTTGATTCTCTAGCAAATCTAACATCACGCTGATGTTCATTAAATTCTTTTCCCCAAAAGCTCTACCGTCTCACCTATGTAAACTTGGGGCAATCTTTAAAAGGTATAGTGTAAATACCGGGAGAAGTCTCAAGAGCACCGCTAGCCGCATTGTGTTTTACTAAAGAATTACGCAACGTATTCGGATATGTAAAGACATGTCAATGCCAGCGCCTTTAAACATGTGCCGTTTTTCATCGGGGGACGGGTTATACGGAACAATTAATAGATTACTGGCACTATCCTGTTGAAAATTACGGGGAATGAGTAAAAAATTTTGCCATCTCGCAGATGAGTGTGCCTGTTTTTAAGAAGAAACGGGGATATCCTAATTTCGAAAAAGTTTCAAAATGCGTCAAGCCCCCGATAAATAAACTCATTGTCACAGATTCTATATGCCCTAAGAAACAGGGGACGAGACTACTGACTTTTTAACATATAACGGGTGATTCGAGAAAAAATGAAGATAATTAGCGGTGTGAGTGGGTTTACGGTAACCGAAAATTTAAGGGAGCCATTTACATTGAATAACAGTATGTCGAGAAATGGTAATTTCCCTGATCTTCCCATTCTACTTTAAAATTGATAGTACGCGCGAGGTTGTTGAGTTTACTGAGAAAATCATCGAAATCTGAAGGGTTTTCGTTTTGCCAATAGAAAATACATCATCAACATAACGAAACCAAATCGTGTCGGGAGGGAGAATCGAGGGAAGGAGCTCAGATTCAAACATCTCCATATATAATTCGCAAGAACCGGCTTAAGCTACTTCCCATCGCGATACCATTGATCTGTTTATAAAATTCGCCGTCAAAAGTTAAGACATTATTCGTGACGCACAAACAAATGAGATAAATAAAGCAATTGACCGGAATAGGGATCTTATCACGAACTGAATAAAGTTTTCTTTCAAAATTCTAACACATCTTCAAGCGGAACATTAGTAAACAAGGTATCTACATCAAAGCTCACTAGTTTCTTAACCGGGGCGTCGGCAAGTTTCTAACCTTATCCATGAAATCCATAGAATGTTTAATATGACTATCAGAAAAAGCCCCATAAAAAGGAGATAAAACGCTCGCAGCCATGAGTCTAAAGGACGGGTAACCGAGTTGCAAGACGAAATAATGGGCCTTAAAGGGACGCCCGTTTGTGAGTTTTAGGAAGGCCATAAAAATAGGGAATAGAGGGATTAACCGTTCTAAAGCGATCAAAGAATTTGGGGTCAGGACAAAGGCAGCAATACGTCTAAGGTTTTTACGAATGCTCCGTGACAGAAGAATACGGGTTGGAGCGCATTTTTTGATACGTCAAAGTTGTCTTTCAAAAGGGAAATGAGTTTTGGGCTTATATATCAGATTTTTTAAAAGGATAACTACGATATTACATTTGTCGGCTTTGGTAATTATAATATTAAAATTACGTTTAAGCGATTTAGTGGCCAAGAAATAACGTCGGGAAAGCTTTTGAAATCGTCGAATAAATCAAGAATGGATTTAACATGACACCTTTAAGGTAGCTGAGTTTCTTTATTCGAGGATTTGTTTTGCTTCGCAATGAAACTATCAAGCCCTTTAATATAATCTAAACATGATTAGCGTTTGGGTTTGGTAGCAAATGATAAACCCAACCTAAAAGTTTCGGTTTCGAAACGTGAAAGGGATAAGACGATAAATTTACAACCGAGTCATAACGAAAATTTACACCACGCGCTACGTGAACAGAGACGGTTAAGTTTCTTGTGGAGGGATCTTTGATGCCGTTCGCTTTCAAAAGACGCTCTACGCGCAGCAATGGCTAAAAGGTCGTCAACAAATTGAACGGGGGTAACTTCTCTAAGCAATCTAAGCGATTTACGAACATGAAGAAATGCATCATCAACATCTAATTTAGCGCAACGGATGCTATCGAATAAACGGTGACGCTCACAATTAGAAAACGGAATGCCCAATCTAGAACTATAAAAGTACTGGCCAAAAGAAGGGGGACTTACCTGCTCGTGTAAGCAGTCTTGTAGAAACTTGACCTGGTTCTTCCTCCTCCTGGAGGAAATCAGAGCTTGCTCATACTGTTTAGATTATATTAAAGGTCTTGATAGTTTCATTGCGAAGCAAAACAAATCCTCGAATAAAGATCTCAGCTACCTTAAAGGTGTCATGTTAAATCCGATTCTTGATTTATTCGACGATTTCAAAAGCTTACCCCGACGTTATTTCTTGGCCACTAAATCGCTTAAAACGTAATTTGAATATTATAATTAACCAAAGCCGACAAAGGTATAAAATAGTTATCCTTAATAAATCTGATTATTAAGCAAAGCTCATTCCCTTTGAACGACAAATCGACGTATCAAAACTGCGCTCCAACCCGTATTCTTCTGTCACGGAGTCATTTCGTAAAAACCTTAGACGTATTGCTGCCTTTTGTCCTGACCCCAAATTCTTTGATCGCTTTAGAACGGTTAATCCCTCTATTCCGTATTTTTATGGCCTTCCTAAAACTCACAAACAGGGCGTCCCTTTAAGGCCTATTATTTCGTCTTGCAACTCGGTTACCCGTCCTTTAGACTCATGGCTAGCGAGCGTTTTATCTCCTTTTATGGGTCCCTTTTTCTGATAGTCATATTAAACATTCTATGGATTTCATGGATAAGGTTAGAAACTTTCCGACGCACGGTAAGAAATTAGTGAGCTTTGGATGAGATTCTTTGTTCACTAATTTCCCCCTTGAAGATGTGTTAGAATTTCTTGAAAGAAAACTTTATTCAGTTCGTGATAAGATCCCTATTCCGGTCAATTGCTTTATTGATCTCATTCGTTTGTGCGTCACGAATAATGTCTTTACTTTTGACGGCGAATTTTATAAACAAATCAATGGTATCGCGATGGGAAGTAGCTTAAGCCCGGTTCTTGCGAATTTATATATGGAGATGTTTGAATCTGAGCTCCTTCCGTCGATTCTCCCTCCCGACACGATTTGGTTTCGTTATGTTGATGATGTATTTTCTATGTGGCAAGCGAACCGTTCAGATTTCGATGATTTTCTCAGTAAACTCAACAACCTCGCGCGTACTATCAATTTAAAGTAGAATGGGAAGATTCAGGGAATTACCATTTCTCGACATACTGTTATTCAATGTAAATGGCTCCCTTAAATTTTCGGTTTACCGTAAACCCACTCACACCGCTAAATTTTCTCATTTTTTCTCGAATCACCCGTATATTTTAAAAGTCAGTAGTCTCGTCCATGTTTCTTAGGGCATATAGAATCTGTGACAATGAGTTTATTGATCGGGAGCTTGACGTCATTTTTGAAACTTTTTCGAAATTAGGGTATCCCCGTTTTTCTTAAATCAGGCCCCACTCATCTGCGAGATGGAAATTTTATACCATTCCCGTAATTCTCAACAGAATAGTTGCCAGTAACCTATTAATTGTTCCGTATAACCCGTCCCTCGATGAAAAACGGCACATGTTTTAAAGGCGCTGGCATTGACATTGTCTTTACATATCCGAATACGTTGCGTAATACTTTAGTAAAACACAATGCGGCTAGCGGTGCTTTGAGACTTCTCCCGGTATTTACACTATACCTTGTAAAAATTGCCCCAAGTTTTACATAGGTGAGACCGGTAGAGCTTTTGGGAAAAAAAATTAATGAACATCAGCGTGATGTTAGATTTGCTAGAGAATCAAATGCGTGCTTCGTTCATTTACGGGATGAAGGTCACCGGCTTAACTGGAAAAGCGCTAAATTAATTCATAAATCAGCCAATTTTGTACGAAAGAAAAATGTTAGAATCTCTTTTAATTAGAAAAATGCCTAATTTCAACTTGAGTGCTGTCAATGGGGCTTGGATGATCTTAAACCTCCTCGTTGTTAGCAAAGCCTTCCCCAGACTCTTCGACCTTGACCCTCCTGAGACCTGATTCAGCTCTTGTTCGTCCTGTCTCTCTATCACTATATATACTTGCCAAAATTATCTCCTTGTATCCATTTTGATTTTATTCGTCTGAAGAGGAACTCGTGAAGAGTTCGAAACGTTACGGTTTAGTTTCATTTTCTACTGTGGCTGTTTCTCTTTTCATCTTTGTGTACACGTTTACTGTGTTTGTGTTTGTGTTTATCATGGAAGCCACGTTCATTCCCTTCGTTTCTGTCCTTCGTGCTCGCCACTTGCCCGGCGGTTGCACGTCCTTTTAGACAGTATGAGCAAGCTCTGATTTCCTCCAGGAGGAGGAAGAACCAGGTCAAGTTTCTACAAGACTGCTTACACGAGCAGGTAAGTCCCCCTTCTTTTGGCCAGTACTTTTATAGTTCTAGATTGGGCCCTTCCGTTTTCTAATTGTGAGCGTCACCGTTTATTCGATAGCATCCGTTGCGCTAAATTAGATGTTGATGATGCTTTCTTCATGTTCGTAAATCGCTTAGATTGCTTAAAAGAAATTACCCCGTTCAATTTGTTGACGACCTTTTAGCCATTGCTGCGCGTAGAGCGTCTTTTGAAAGCGAACGGGCATCAAAGATCCCTCCACAAGAACTTAACCGTCTCTGTTCACGTAGCGCGTGGTGTAAATTTTCGCTTACTGACTCGGTTGTAAATTTATCGTCTTATTCCCTTTCACGTTACGAAAACCCAACTTTTAGGTTTGGGTTTATCATTTCTACCAAACCAAGCGCTAATCACTGTTTAGATTATATTAAAGTCTTGATAGTTTCATTGCGAAGCAAAACAAATCCTCGAATAAAGATCTCAGCTACCTTAAAGGTTGTCATGTTAAATCCGATTCTTGATTTATTCGACGATTTCAAAGCTTACCCCCCACGTTATTTCTTGGCCACTAAATCGCTTAAACCCTAATTTGAATATTATAATTACCAAAGCCGACAAAGGTAATAACGTAGTTATCCTTAATAAATCTGATTATATAAGCAAAGCTCTTCCCTTTTGAACGACAACTCGACGTATCAAAAACTGCGCTCCAACCCCTATTCTTCTGTCACGGAGTCATTTCGTAAAACCTTAGACGTATTGCTGCCTTTTGTCCTGACCCCAAATTCTTTGATCGCTTTAGAACGGTTAAACCCTCTATTCCGTTTTTTATGGCCCTTTCCCAAAACTCACAAACAGGGGGTCCCTTTTTAAAGGGCCCATTATTTCGTCTTGCAACTCGGTTACCCCTCCTTTAGACTCATGGCTAGCGAGCGTTTTATCTCCTTTTATGGGGTCTTTTTCTGATAGTCATATTAAACATTCTATGGATTGCATGGATAAGGTTAGAAACTTGCCGACGCACGGTAAGAAATTAGTGAGCTTTGAAAGTAGATTCTTTGTTCACTAATTTCCGCTTGAAGATGTGTTAGAATTTCTTGAAAAAAAACTTTATTCAGTTTCGTGATAAATCCCTATTCCGGTCATTGCTTTATTGATCTCATTCGTTTGTGCGTCACGAATAATGTCTTTACTTTTGACGGCGAATTTTATAAACAAAACAATGATAACGCCAAGGGAAGTAGCTTAAGCACGGTTCTTGCGAATTATATATGGAATGTTTGAATCTGAGCTCCTTCCGTCGATTCTCCCTCCCGAACGATTTGGTTTCGTTATGTTGATGATGTATTTTCTATGTGGCAAGCGAAACCCTTCAGATTTCGATGATTTTCTCAGTAAACTCAACAAACCCCGCGCGTACTATCAATTTTAAAGTAGAATGGGAAGATTCAGGGAAATTACCATTTCTCGACATACTGTTATTCAATGTAAATGGCTCCCTTAAATTTTCGGTTTACCGTAAACCCACTCACACCGCTAATTATCTTCATTTTTTCTCGAATCACCCGTTATATGTTTAAAAGTCAGTAGTTCTCGTCCATGTTTTTTAGGGCATATAGAATCTGTGACAATGAGTTTATTGATTCGGGAGCTTGACGTCATTTTTGAAACTTTTTTTGAAAATTTGGATATCCCGTTTTTTTCTTTAAATCAGGGGGGACACTCATCTGCGAGATGGAAATTTTTATACTCATTCCCGTAATTCTCAACAGGATAGTGCCAGTAATCTATTAATTGTTCCGTATAACCCGTCCCTCGATGAAAAAGGCACATTTTAAAGGCGCTGGCATTGACATTGTCTTTACATATCCGAATACGTTGCGTAATACTTTAGTAAAACACAATGCGGCCCAGCGGTGCTCTTGAGACTTCTCCCGGTTTTTTACACTATACCTTGTAAGATTGCCCCAAGTTTTACATAGGGGAGACCGGTAGAGCTTTTGAGAAAAGAATTTTGAACATCAGCGTGATGTTAGATTGCTAGAGAATCAAATGCGTGCTTCGTTCTTTACGGATGAAGGTCCCGCTTAACTGGAAAAGCGCTAAATTAATTCATAAATCAGCCAATTCGTACGAAAGAAAAATGTTTTGAATCTCTTTTAATTAGAAAATGCCTAATTTCAACTTGAGTGCTGGGGCAATGGGGCTTGGATGATCTTACCTCCTCGTTAGTTAGCAAAGCCTTCCCCCGACTCTTCGACCTTGACCCCCTGAGACCTGATTCAGCTCTTGTTCGTCTGTCTCTCTATCACTATATATACTTGCCAAAATTATCTCCTTGTACCATTTTGATTTTATTCGTCTGAAGAGAACTCGTGAAGAGTTCGAAAAGTTACGTTTAGTTTCATTTTCTAAATGTGGCTGTTTTCTCTTTTCATATGCATATATGTATATGTATATGTATATATACACCAAAGCATATATATATATATATATATATATATATAAAATATATATATATATATTGTGGGGTGTGTTTTGTGTGTGTGTGTGTGTTGTGTGAGTGTGTGTGTTTTGGTGTTGTGTGTGTTGTGTTGTGTGGTGTGTTTGTGTGTGTGTGGGTGGGTGTGTGTGTGTGTGTGTATGTGTGTGTGTGTGTGTGGGATACATATTAAAAATATATATTATTATATATATTTTGTATGTATATATATGTATATATTACACATATATATGTATATTATATCTATATATATATATATTATATATATTATATATGTATATATATGTTAATATGTATATTATGTATATATATAATATATATATATTATATATATATATTATATATATTATATATATATACATTGTAAACACCAATGCATGGTAAAGTAAGTAGTGGCAACTGTAAGGATGGATAACAATTTTACTATTAGTCTCCTTATGACCGAGATTTTTCAGGTCACTGAAAGAATACGTTTTTCTACCTTTATTGCACTGAGAGATTTTCCTGCATAAGGGCCCTTGTAGGAGTTTTATTCGAGAATCCTTCTCCACATCTTAGCACAGTTAGCAGTTTGGGCCGGGAGCTGTCAGTGTATGGGGTACTCAGCATCCTTTTGTTTTCGATGACCTTTTATATGTATTTACCGCGTTTCCTGGCTTTCACCTCCAGTCTAACATGGCGCAATGTTTCGAAAATATATCGAAGGTTCCATGGCAACGACGAAGTAGTATTTCTACAAGGGCAACCTACGAGACAAAGGACGGGAGCACTAACCGCCTGCAATCACTGGCAAGATTGCTGGTGCCACCAACAGCGCGTCCTAGGCAGTTCTCACCTAGCCAAGACCACCCCGGCCCTGAAGCTGGTGTCATCAATGACTCAAAACCAAAGCCCACAGCTACCGTCGTCATGGCCAGGAAGTTAGCAGCTACTATCATATCATGGGTCCTGTGGCACTATAGGAATAGTGCCATATATAGTAGCAACAGGGTAAAATGGGTGGGGGTTAATGACTAATGTCTACACGTCAAAAGTCATACTTTTGACTAACAGCACATTGGAATAGAATGGCATTAAAAGGGTAAAGAGGGTGGGGGGAAAGAGGGTGCATAAATGGGGTGTTGGAGAAGTAGAAGGGGAAAAACCCAAGGAATGAGACCAGGGATCATCGGGTGGACGAGAAGTATCAGGAGGAATGTTAAAAGAGGGAGGATCCGGGGAACGCATTGTTGTGGCAAAAGGGAGTCCCAGAAAGGATAACGGGGAAGGAAGGGGAGGGGATGGAGCAGGGGTGGATGGGGTGTGTTGGGATGGAGTGGTGGGAAGGGGTGTAGGGGAATCACTTTGAGTGTAGAGGGAATGAAAGCAGAGAAAATGGAGGGTGAATGTGGGACAAGCATGTTTTTTGGGGGGAGGGTCACGATGGGAAAGTTTTGAAACTCCTCAAGAGTTTCTGAAAGGGTGTTGAGTATAGAAGTCTAAGAAACGAAAGTCTAATTATGGGGGATGGGGACGGAAGAGTTGGCTGTAGCAGAGGGAGGGACACTAGAAGATGGGTTGGAATGCCGTGGTTCTCGATTTATTTCAGGTCATGTACCACCAGCCCAGTTAAAAGAATATTGTAGACCATTCAATTATTTGAGTATGAAAAAAGTAAAAATACACAGCAAACATTTTGGTTTAATTTTTTTTTTTAACATAATTCAGAGAAGCTAGCATTTTGATCTGAACTATTTTCCTTGCAAACATAGATTCCTGGAATTACATGAATACTTATCAGTCATTTGTCATGAATTTAAGGCAAATTGAATTTTGAAATTATGTAAGAGTATGCAACTAAAATGTCTGGATTTAGAGTGGAAAATGATTCTTCTGGGAGATGGAGGGGGAAGAAGTGGCAGGAAGATGTCGGAGGAAGAGACACTGGAGAAGACGGAGAAACATCTTGGGGAGAAGGGGGACGGTATGAGCAAAGCAGAATGGAAGAAAAAAAATCGTCGGCGTGCCTCCTGTGTGACCTCGCTTAAAATGAGGTCAAGTTTGAATCTGAGAACTACTACCTCAGACTCCAACATGTAGGCAGGGCAGCACCTAGAAAATACATTATGGGAATCATCATAATTGGCACAAAAGCGTGTTTTGGCAGAGCAGTTTGAACAATAATGATCTGGCTGATCACAGAGGGCAGCAGGATATGGAGAGACGTGCAGGTAGCCAAGTCATCAACATTCCTGACAATGACAGGAGGTTATATGGTCGGAGAGAGCAGGCTTCTCCGCCAACTAAACATCATGGAGGTCATGTCTATGGAGAGTAATCTTGGCAATATTGTAGAGGACTTACGGTGGCCTCTAGGGGGAATAGTATAGCATTGTACCAATACTGCATCATGGTCAACTAAGCAGTCGCTTCCACAGATTGACAAATCCTTGTCATAGACAGGGCAGCTTGCCGGGGAGACAGAGACAGTTTCCTGTACAAGTATTAAGGGAGGGATGACGCTGGGTAATAGGTTTGCCAATGAATTCAATCAGGGTAGGTAATGCCCCGAGCTTGGGGTTAGGATGTGACACGATGAAAACGGCTGCGAAAAGAAACTTTGCCTACTTGTTTTTGGTGACATTGTTGGAAGAGGAGGGTATTGTCAGAGTATAGGACTGCAGGGGATCACAAAAACTCGATCCCCCACTTGGCTGGCCCCAAAAAGAGCACTCAAAAGGATTGTAGAGGTGGAAACAATAGAAGGAATCGTGTTCAGTGAAGTATATGAAGAATAGTAATAAGGGAGGAGGGGCAGATCATGAAGAAGACTGCAAGAGGAGATGGAGTGGAGGATGTTGGGAGAGAGGAAGGAATGCTTTCTGTTTCTTTTCACATAGTTTAGGTATGAGAAAACACATAATTCATGTGACACAATGTATATAAAGCATTTGAACAAAAACAGGATTTTGATAACAAAATAAAATCGTTTCATGAGTAATTCCTGATTATGTGCCATTATACACCATGTAGGCATCTGTGGTGGATCTCATTTGTCTAAATCCTTATTGGAATTTGCTTGTTAGGGATATTGGTCTGTGGTTCTCTCGTATTGTAGTAGATGGGTGTCATCTACCACTTGAAATGGTCTATATCTCTTTATAGAGTGTATGAGTTCCCCGCCGCTAGAAAGGCTCCCTGACGGTGAAGGACTGGCAGCCTTTGTGTTGCTACTGTTTGTCGGGGGCTGTGTAAGCGAACCGGGGCCGTGGGGAGTCTGCGGTCCAATAATAGAGCCCAGAGGTGTCTGTACCAGCCAGTCAGGTCTCAGTATTTGGAGCTTCAGGTTGTGGGTTGTGCTGTTACAGTATGGCAGCGTCTTGCCTGGTTTCGGAATGGGGATGATGGTTTGTTTCCAACTTTCTGCATATCAGGTTATAGAGACCTAAAAGAATTCATAGTCTCCTGTAAATACATTACCATCGTCATTCCTGGGACAGTTTTTTCGGTAGAGGCCCTGGAAAGACTAGTTACTTGTAGTTGAAAATCTTGTTGCATCACTTTTCCTCTCCATCTCTGCTTTTAAATGTGTAATATGCACAGAGGAGATCTCTGTCATGGAATTAGCCCATTCATTTGCAAGATGTTTGATCTGTGATGACAGTGCCACTAGTCCTGAGAGCTGATGTTGATACTGTGTACCTTTTTCCCCCATACTTTTGAGAAAAAGGTCTCGGAATTGATTGAAAGACACATACCGCCTCCATGATGGTCCCACGGGCCCCCTTTCTAAACATACCTGGCTCTCATCTTAAAGTGGATGAGGTTTGCTTTCATTTGGGCCCCGATATCCCCGTTGTTTTAATCTGCTTTCCTTGCTCTGACAGCCTCATTACCTCGCTTGTCGACCATGGTACCTCCATGAAGGGTCTTTTGCTTCTGTAGCTAGGTATATTTGGGATACACGGTTTTGTAGGGCAGCCTCAGCCCCCTGGAAATCCTCTGCTGCAGCTTGTATTGAGGCCTCTGCTTTCAAAGAATTTTCCAGTCTGCTCTAATAGCCTTTTATCTCTTAATCTCCCTGGTAGGTATACTGTCACCATATTCAAGAGTACATGGGAAGCGGTCACTTCCAGGCAGTCTTCCTTACTTACAATGTACAGCATAAATCTGCATTAATTAAACACAACAATAAATCGATATTGGAGAATTGGTCCCCCCTCTGGATTTCGAAATTTGGGGGCTGAATCGCTATTGAAAACATCCTTACTTTTTCTCCAGATCAAAGATTCAAGAGCCTTCCTTTGCAAGACTTGATCTCTTCATAGGGGAAGCTGACCGTTGAGCCTCCAAGGATTAAGAATGTCTTCAGAAGAAGAGGCTGGTGGGGAATGTCCTAGCGCACCGTTATTGCTATTCCTCCTTGGTGTTATCAAAGTCCCCATAGAGGGATGAGTTTTTTAGATTTATCTTTTTTGCTCTCACTCTTGTTGTAGGAGGAGTCTTTGGACTCTGGGACTTTTTCTGCTCCATTTTGCCCTTTGGGTTTAACTTCAGGAAGTGTGAGAGTCAGGTTCTTTCAGTGTCGGTGGCTTTGACTCCTGCACTTCCTTAGACAAACCGGGATCAGATCCCCTTTTTTTTAGTCATGGTTGCATTTTCACCAAAATTTGGGCCCCAGTGTTTTGGCCTTTAAACCCCCGAACACAATGCTTAAACCTCAGGCTCTGAGATATGGGCTTTGTGGCCGGTTTGCTCCCTTGGGACATTTGATGGCTTTTCTCCTTCGGTGCAAGGCAGAAGTAGAGGATTGGGCAGGAATTCTTTAAGGATTTGGACTTCCTTAGAGTTTCCGTTGGATTCTTCGACCTTGCTCCTGTTTTTGGGAGCCTTCAAGTTTTGTATACCAATGCCTAGGATTGTACCAATGTTCTGGGAAAGTATTGGGGCAAAGCTCATACCTGAGTTTTTTGCTGTATCCTTTGTATACAGCCCCTCCTAGTTTTTGGAGTACAACATATTTTCTACACCCTGTATGAAGATCTCCATTCTGTAAAAAACTCACAGTTCCTATCAGAAGCTTTGGGGTTCATTAACACAGTTTTGAACGCTTCATTTGGTACAATTTCTACACTTTGCTACATTCTCAGTTAGTGAATTGAGCGGCATTTTGATCCAGTTGCCTAAATTGCTGGCATTTGAATCAGTGTCTTATAAATGATTGCTATTGCTGGATAATCGTCAAATCGCTGGGTCTGCCATGGTGGTGCATTTCATGAGGTCTTTTAAATGACGTCCTGTTCATTTTCTGTCAGGAAGCTCAGAGTTAGTTTTTTACGAAATGGTTTTGGGCCCACGGGAAGATGTCTTTCTTATACAGCCCACCTATCTTACAAAATGCAACTCCACCACCGAATAAAACCGATTGTTTTTGCTGGGGTATCTTTAGTGTTGCTGTTCCATTTTTTCCTTTACCTTTTTAGCTAGGAGAAGGAATGACTTCTTCCCCCGCTAAACATATGAGATATAGTAACTTTTTTTAACAATGCATAACTGAAAAATATAGGGGAGTGCTTCTTTAGGGGTCTGAAGGGAATGGTTAAGGTTAAAACAAAAATAATTAGAAACCCCAAAAGGTCATGGAGTACTTGGGAAGGGTTCAGAAAAGGGTAGTAAAGGGGCGGCGATTTTAATCTAGATTAATTGAAAAGGGTTTAAATGGGGAAAAGGAGTTGATGGTAAAGGGTTTAAAGGGGGGGTTTATGAAAGGGGGTTGATAAATGAAGGATATTTTTTGGGTCTGAAAAGGAAACAATTGCAAAGCAAAAGTGTGAAAATTTCGAAAAGGGTTTTTGAAGGTTGAGGGTCGGTGAAGGGGGATAGGGGGGGGAAAAAAAAAGTCGGCGCTCAAAGCGTGGACGGGACAACAAATGAGGGGAAATGAAAGAGGGACTTTTTACTCTGACATAGGGGTGGATCAAAATTGACTCTTTTTTTAGTGTGTTAGTCGGTGTGGCCTTTACCTAAGGGGGAGGCGTCTCCCAACTCAATTCCGTGAAATGGGTGACCAGAGGGTTTAAACTTTACGTTGAATTATTGTGGGGAGACTTGACCCAGAAAGTTGCCAGGGTTTTAAAAAACGGGTCTTAAAGTGGGTAATAATCTTGGCTGGAATTTGAAAAACGTTTGGTGTGATTTGGACATACGGCAACGTGTAGGTTCTCCTTTTCCCCTTGCCAAGGATTCCAACATGGCTGGGTACCCAGCAAATCTGAAATTTTAAGGGCTGTGGAAAAGGGTAGAGCAACAGTTCTGGATTTTAAAAAGGGTTGTTAAAAGTGATTAATTTTATGAGAAGAGTTATGGGAGTCATAAAAAAGTGAAGGGGAAAAGGGGAGTGATTTGTTTTTTTTAAAGGGCAAAAGGAGTTCTACAGTTCTGTAGAAAAGGCCTGGACTCGGAGGGGGGGTTTTTTAAAAGTGGATTTGGGAAGGGTTACTGCAAACCCAACTGGATGGATTTAGGCCACCCATGTAAACAGGAATAGGGAGGAACTAATGGAGACAGATCAAGAATGGGTGGGAGGACAGCGGGGGGATTTTTTGTTTTTGGGGGGTAAAGGAAAAGAGGAGAAAATATGGGGAAAGGTAAAAGCCTGGGGGGCGAAGGGCAAAAGGAAGAGGTCAAGAGGGGGAAAAGGGGAATGGGGAGGGGGGTACCCATGAAAAGGAGAAAGAGAGGAAAACAAAAAGAGAGAATAGTACGGCGTCGGGGAGAGAGACACATTTGATTCAGTGTACAGGCTCTGAGCTGGAAAGGGGAATGAATCCCCTAGGCTAAGCAAGACCCGGGGGGATTTATCAAATAGAAAGGGGGTTGGTCAGAGGGGTAGATATGGGTCCATAATCGAGAGTGGGAGGGTCGAGGTAACATGAAAATAAGGGGAGTTTTTTTCGATCTAAGCCCCAGGATATATATGGGACAGTTTGTAAGATTCGGAGCGGCGGCGAACTTATTCTTTAATGTAAAAGATATGGTCTTGTCAGGACAATTTTGGGGTCAAAAGTAACGCCAGAGGAATTTGCCAGTGGAACGGTATTGGAGTGGAGTGCCATATAAAAGAGTGGAGGTTGGGAACCTACATTGTGAAGAGAAAAGGAGGGAAAAAGATTTGGAGGTAGAAAAGCGGAAGCCATAGTTAGTGGCCCAGGAAGATACTGCTGATATTGCAGACTGAAGGAACTGGCAGAGATTTGGTATGGATGTGCCGAGAGCAAAGATGGTTAAGTCATCAACATATAGCGATGATCGAGCTCCTGGTGGTAAACTGAGACAATGTCATTAATGGTAAGAAGGAATAAAGTGGTGCTGAACACACTGCTTTGTGCAATGCCTTCGAACAGAGGGAAATGATGATATTGAAGAGGCAATTTTGACCTGAAAAGTGCATTTGGAGAGGAAAGACTTGTTTCCACATATGCCTAGAGAGGGCAGTTTTTGGAGAATATGGTACCGCCATGTAGTATCATATGCTTTTTCTAGGTCAAAGAATATGGCTAATACTGATTCATGGCATGCAAATGCAGATATAATATATGTCTCAAATGAGCAAGGGGTCAGCTGTACTTTGGCACAGTGGAAACCAAACTGGGAAGGAGAGAAAAGATTGTGAGATTCAGATACCACATTAAGAGGAAGTAAACCATTTGCTCTAGTAGTATGCACAAGCAGCTGTTAGAGCAATGGGGCAGGAATCTTAAGGAGTGCACCCATTTGTCGGGTTTCAAGAGGGGAGGATGAGAGCAATTTTCTGACGTCCATATGTGGTTGAAAATAGTTAATAGAAGGATAGAGAGGAAGATGGAAGGTGTCGGAGCATACGGTCAGGGCCTTCATGAGTGTTGCGGCATGGCTGTTAGACAGCATAGAGTTCAGAGGAAGAAAAAGGAGCATTATAGGACTTAGTAGAGGAAAGGGTGAAGATGATGGGGTGCATTCCCTGATGGTCTTGAGAGAAGAGAAGTGTGGAGAAAAGTGAGAACCAATACTGACTGGCTGTTCATTAGCGACTTGGAGAGGATCAGAGATGAGAGTATCTCGAATATGGAGGCAGGGGCTGGATGGGGGTGGGCAAACAGTTGGATAGATGTAGATGATGTACTGAGGAACATAATTCGCCAGCTATTTGTTTTACTGTTTCTCATTGTACGATGAAGACAGGGGGAGCTCTTTTAAAGGAGATAAGGCTGATAGTTTTGATTAGGGGTGCCTCGTTTGTAGCGGTATCTGTTCCAGGGTGCAAGTCTTAAGCAAAGTGCTTTAGTGCAATCGGAATTCCACCATGGAACACATTTAGAGGTATAAGGTCTTGAGGTTCGAGGATGGTGTAAAGCAGCTCTTAGGACTGTAGTTGTGAAATATTGTATCATATGTGAAATGGATGAGAAGGGGATGGAGGAGTAGGAGAGTGAAGTGAAGGTATGCCAGTTAGCTCTATCAAGCCTATGTGGGATTAGGAGTATACATATGAAGTAGGGAAAGGGAGCTGGAAATTGGTCACTATTTGGGGAAAATGGTCTAGAACTGACCAATGAAAATCTAAGAAGAGAGGGGAACATAGAGAGAGATAAAATTGCTAAAAAAATTGCAGGGTATGTAAAGTTTGTGGGCGATTTGAATTAAAAATAGTCGTTGTGGGAAACCCTAGGGATCAGCCCTGGGGGTTTTTGACGAATCATCCCAAAAGGTGCCCCGGTTTAAATCACCCAAATATGAGGAAAAGTGGAAATTTTTAAAAATTTGATTTTTTAAAGGCAACAAAGTCAATGGGAGGGGAAGGGAAAAGTACTTGGGAAAAAACTGTGATCCCAAAAGCGTAAGATCCGAAACTTGGGACGGACAGTGGTTTGGAAGGGGGTATGACATAAGGGGTTTTTTTTGGGTGGATAAATGGGCGAGACATAAAGGGAGTGTGAAAAAAGAGACAAATACTAGTTGGGTTTTGGGATAGGAGGGGGTAAAAAAAAGGCCCTTTTGGGGACAAATATGGATGGTTATAAGCGAAAGGTATGACGAAGGGAGGGCTATGAGAACGAAACCCCGAAAATCCATGTAGGAACAAACTTAGTTTCTTTATAGTGATAACGGTTTCACGCGGTTGGAGAATTTGAAGGGGGAAAGGGCTGGTGTTAGTAGGGAAAAGGGGGTGGTGGGGTGGGGGTGTGGTAGAGAAGGGGTGGAAAGTTTATTTTGTCGCTGCGGGGAGGGGGGTGTGGGGGGGGGGGGGGCGCGGGGCTGCAGAAGATTGGGGGTGTCTGGGGTTTTGGATTTAGGGGGAAGGGGAGAGGGGAAGTGGGAAAGTGGATGTAGGGGGGTAGGTATGGGGGAGGGGGTAGGAACTTCTTGGGAAGGAGGGAAGGCAGAGCGTGACATTACTGGGGTAGGGGGAAAGAAAAAACCCCTCGACGTGCTTCCTGTCTGGCTTCACTAGAGGGTCCAAGTTTGAATCGAAGTTTCCCTCAAAAAAATTCGTGGTAGGGCAGCCCCTATTAAAAAACTTATGGGGGGAAAACCCAAAGGCACAGTTGTAACTGTGCAGAGCAGTTTAATTGAGTTTAAACCAAATTTGGGCATCTGCGTGGAGGCAAAGTTTGGCAGGAGTCCCAACACCAAAATTTTGCACTGACAAGGGGAGGTTCTCCACCAATGTAAACTTAATGGAAGGGCATACTCGAAAAAATTTTTTCAATGTTGGGGGTTTTATGATGACCTCCGGGGAAAAATGGAGTAGCACTGTAGATATCCCCTCAAATCCGTGAGCCCCGAATAATCCCCACAATCTACCAATTTTTTTTTAT